>NW_004949142.1:1993458-2010298 GCF_000317375.1 Microtus ochrogaster
TAAAATAAAATAAAATAAAATAAAATAAAATAAAATAAAATAAAATAAATAAATACTTTTGGACGACTGATCTATACTATAGAAAATGCCACTAAAGCAAACTTTCAGAAACCTGTGACAGAACAGCCCCACTGGCTTTTGTTATTTAGCTTAGGCTGGTCTTTAACTTCTGATTCTCCTACCTTGACCTCCCAACTCTCGCAAGTGCTAAATCTAGCCTTAAAAATTTTGTCACTGATGATAGCTTTGACTGTCTGGTCCTCCTGCCCTCACCCCACTAATGCGGGTTACAGGCATGCACCACACATGTTTTATATAGTGCCCAGGAGCAATCCAGGATCAGTCTCCTGCATACTCTGTAAGCATCCATCCATTTGAACTTCATCCCCAGCCCAGGGTTTGGTTTTCCTTAACAGACCAGTATTTCAGAGGTTTTTTTTTTTAATTCAGCAAAGCAAAGTAAGTTTCATCTTTGAAAGAGGTCAGGTGGAATCTTATCTGAATCACAATCACCTACCAATATTCTTATGTGTTAAGAATAAAATTTAAACCAGAATGGCTTTTTTTTTCCCCGAGACGGTTTCTCTGTAGTTTTGGTGTCTGTCCTGGAACTAGCTCTTGTAGACCAGGCTGGCCTCGAACTCACAGAGATCCGCCTGCTTCTGCCTCCTGAGTGCTGGGATTAAAGGCGTGCGCCACCACCGCCCAGCCAACCAGAATGGCTCTTATCAGCTAAATGAAATTCATGTGATTTTTCAGACAATAACATTAGAAATTAACACAAATTAAAAATGAAACCAAATATTTTCAACAAAGTAATTTATTTTTTCCTGAGAGACTAAATTCAGTACAATATTTGTTTTCATAACATTCAACATGTGTTATGTCAACCTTAACCACTTTCTATGCAGTGACTGTGGTGGAGTGGTCTAGTTTATTTCACTACCCTCAGTGTAATTCATTTGGTAGTTCTAAGCATATCAGTGATCAAAATGTTTCTCCCAACAGTTACTCCTGCATTCTCAATCAGTTTCTTCCGAACATCATCTAAAGAAAATTTATTTGGTGTGATTACACTCTCTTTTTATATATATACCAGGATTTCTAAAGCTAAGAAAAAACACTAACATTAAAAACATCAGTGTTTCTAGTCAAGGATATTTCAATTAAATTTCATCAGTACATTATATTATAGTTTAACTCATGCTAGAAACTTTAAAACCCAAGATCTTCTGAGTCACATAATATCAACATTTCATATTAATGAATAAATTATTCGGGTTCTAATACAAAGATATTAAGTGATGATAAACAGAAAAAGCCAAGCTTTCAAGTGTTCTTTTTAAAAAATACAGAAGCAAACAAATGAACATAACTACACAAAATATACACTAACTAATTGGCAAAACTAAACTAGTTAAAGATTAACCTAAAAAATACATTTTAGAACTTCGTGATACCCTCATCAAAGACAGCAAACTAAGGGTATTAAAACAAGAGTCATTATTTTAGTTACTAGGCATCGAGTCTAAAAGATCCAGATAAAGGAATGTTTTATTTTGATTCAATTAAATACTTTGAAATTGGAAATATTTAATAATTGATAGTATAATTAAAATTTAAAGAATATACACTAATGATTTGAACAGGTTTTATATTCAGTAACTTGCATGGTTTTCACACTGGCACTTTTATCACTAATCTAGGAGAATCAGATGCATTTCCCTCCATATACTTAGGCACTAAGATTTCAAATTTATAAATATGGTAGTATTTTAAATATTAAATTTTACATGAATATTGGGTTTATCCTTGTTTTCCTTGTTTCCTAGGTATTATCCAGTTTCATAAGGAAAATACTTTAAATCACAATCAAAACTTGTCTTGGTTACTAAACTGTAGCCATAATTGGGTTACAGTCACTTAGACTCATTATTTGGAATTATACTTACTGAGGCAGAACTAAATGAAACTTATCTCCTAGAAGAATTTCACATTTGCATGTACCTGCACTGAAGAATGGATTTAAGCAATTTTTGGCTGTAAGAGGATAGTTAATTAAATAAACTTGCTATCTTTGACTACTCAGAACTCCTGGAGTAATCAACTTTACCTTTGAGTTCACTTTAAACTGTATCTGATTCATTCCAAGCAGATTTTTTTTTAAATAGAAGTTAGACTTCATTGAAGTATTAACTTTAAATCTGAAAGAAAATTAATGTACTGAAAGTTTGACAAGTTCATTAAAAATTTTAGCACATCTTGATACATTTACTTATCAGCTTTTTAACTCTTCCTTCTGCTGGCATTTCCTTAATGTTTATTTGTTTCACCTCTCTGGTTCATTGGATTGCTACTATTTATGCTTTCATGGACTTTATCTTCACAGTTTACTAGATCTTGGAAGGCTTTTTCCATGTCAGCTTGGCCCGATGTACTTGCTGTTTTTGGCAAGGTCATCTGCAGTGCACACCACAGGGTAGTGCGTGCTTTCCGGGTAGCTACACACATCTCTTTAATTGCTGTAGCAAGAGCAAAAACATCTGTAAAATAAATAAGGTTATTTTTTATTATTCACTTTAATACCCCTTACATCTTAAGTCACTCAGTGCTGTTGCTAATAAATGACAAAACTTTTTTTTTTTACAAAAATAGTGATGGCTAAGCTAATGAAGTACTTTGTTTTTTAAAATACTTAAAAGTGTTGTTACTTTCTTTTATCTGTATAGCAATAACTATGCTTTGGTAAAAGATACTGTGTTGTAAGACAGGTATAATTAAGTGTATAAAATTAACAAAAGAGAACAAAGTACTTTGGGAATAAATAATGTGATCATTTGCTAATTTGTTCTTTAAATGAATATTAATTTTAGAAATCCAATCTTTTGGGCTGGGGAGATGGCTCAGAGGTTAACAGCACTGACTGATCCTCCAGAGGTCCTGAGTTCAATTCCCAGCAACCACATGATGGTTCACAACCATCTATAAGAGATATGGTGCCCTCTTCTGGCATGCAGGTATCCAATCTTTTAATTTCAAGTATGACTTTATTAATATTCAAATTATTACACTGCTTTATCAAAAGAGTGCATTAACATTTGTACCTCTGGAGCTAGAGAGATGGGGCTCAGCAGTTAAGAGCACTGGTTGCCCTTCCAGAGCAGTCATACATAAAATAAAAATAAATAAAATTAAACAAACCCCAAGTCATTTGTACCTCTGTCATCTTGGCACCTAGGCACTCCTTGTCTTTGTCGATTTGAAGCATTAACAATTTCATCCTTTCTTCGTGACTGTACAATGTGAATTGACTCCAAGTGTCTATCCAGTGCAGTAGAGATATTAGCATGAAGGGGAGAGCTTCGAAGACGTTCCATTTTGCCTAGTAAAGTCACAACCTGAAGGAAACATTTAAACCTTGATAAGGCAAACAAGTCTTTAATGAAAGATAGTAGAGATGAAAGCAACAATAATCGTTCAGTAAATAAACGGATGCTTTCTCTGTCCTAACACTATGCTAGGGGAAAGAAATTAGCTTGTGTATGTTAGTTTTAAAAGTTGGAGTTGATTACTGAGAACAAACAATAATGAAAAATAAATATTAAACACAGTCATGTCACTGACTGTGCAAAGATAAGATCTGATATTTTTGGCAAGTCTATAAATAGAGTGCTGTTAGTAAGAACCACCTAAAGGAGAATTTGAGTTAAAGGGACAACTACAGCTGGGCGTGATGACACGCACCTTCATCCCAGCACCTGGGAGACGGGCAGGCAGAGCTCTGTAAATTCAAGGCCAGCCTAGTTTACAAAGCAAGTTCAAGGACAACCAGGGCTACTCGGAGAAACCCTGTCGGGAGCAGGGGAGACACAGACCACACAACAACAACAACAAAACACCCCACAAAACAAAGATGACACCAGGGAGATGGATTGTTAAAGTGCTTGCTGTACAAGTTCAAAAACCAGAGTTCAGATCCCCTGCACTCATATGTAAATCTTGGCAGCCTGCCTATAATACCAGCACTCCACAGATAGAGACAAGATCCCCTGGGCAAACTGGCTAGCTAGATTAGCCAAACTGGTGAGCTGTGGGTTCAAGTGAGAGACCCTGCTTCAACATATACGGTGGAGAGCGAATAAGGAAGATATTCAATACCAACCTCTGGCCTCTACAGGTCCTTGCACACACATACATATTAACCCCCACATGTGGGCCCACAGATGTAAAATACATACATACATGCATATGTACATACATACATATATATATATGCACATATATATGCATGTAAACCACACTCTCATGCATGTGCAAAACTAAAATGTCACTGGGTATATTAAATTAGTTTATATGTTTAATATGCCTAGCATGTTTCAAAACTTAAACAATGTAAATTAAAGAACTTTTTGTAAATTAAAGAACTTTTTGATTAATCAACATGTAAATATCAAGTAAGTAGAATAATTATCATTGGGAACTAATTAACAAGTCTGTTCCCAGTCTTAAATATTTTCCTTCTATTATACACCAGTTAGATCCTTGAGGGATAAATAGATAAAAGGAAAAAAGTATGCAAAAACTCCAGTGAACTAAAATTTATGTTTCTAACTAGGGAAGGGACAAGAGGGTAATGGAGGTAAGAAAGACACATTTGTTTTAATCATGTGGAATCTGGATTTAAGAAATTACTTAAAGGGAAAAGTGAACAAAGAAGGTAATGGAGCAGATAATGAGCAATGTACAGTAAAATGTATTATGGAAATGTCATAATTTTAATTTTTTAAACATTTTTTAAAGATGTGTGTGTGTGTGTGTGTGTGTGTGTGTGCGTGCGTGTACATGGGGTGCTGTGCATGTGAATGCAGGTGCCCTTGGAGGTCAGAAAAGGGGACTGGATTCCCTGTTGCTGGAATTGATGGATGTGCTGCCTGATGAGGGTGCTGTGAACTGAACTTGAGTCTTCTGCAAGAGCAACACATGCTCTTAACCAGTGAATCACCTCTCCAGCTCCTACACATTTTTCTATGTATGTATGTGGATATGCATATGCATGACCCCATTATGTTAAAATTCAGGTGATAATCTACAGGAGTTGGTTCTCTTCTTCCACCCACCATGTGAGTTCTAGAGATCAAATTTAGGTCATCAGACTTGGCATTAAGCACCTTTACACACTGAGCCATCTTTCATGCTTTTAAAGCACTTTAAAGTGTTGGATTTTAAAAAATAATTTTGGGGATTATTTGACAAGATGGGTTTGAAGTGGGATTTTTTTTTTAATTTTTATTTTTTATTTTTTCAGGACAGGGTTTGTCTATCCAACAGTCTTAGCTGTCCTGGAACTAGCCTGTCTAGTTCCGCCTGTCTCTGCCTCCCGAGTGCTGGGATAAAGGCTTGCACTACCACCGCCCAGCTGAAGTAGGATTCTTTAAATTACTAAAGTATTATGTTATGGTGCTGAGGATGAAACTCAAGACTTCACACGTTAGGGATAAGTGTTTGACACTGATGGACAGCTATCTCTAGCCCACTCAAATTACTTATTAAATTATTACAAATTAAAAGACTAAATAGAACTATTCTTGCCTTTCCCTAATATTCATCATAGTTATAGAACCAAAGATGGATGTATTTGAGTTGTGTTGGGGAGGTGGCTCAGTCAGTGAAGTGCTAGCTGAGCAGGCATGAGAACCTGAGTTCAGAACCCCAGCACTCCTGCTTTTTATTTTTATTTTTTTAATTTTTTTTAAAGCCAAACACAGTGGTGTGTACCACTGTGCTGAGGAAGTGGAGACAAGAGAGTACCTAAGTTTTGCTAGTAAACTAATTTAACTTGAATCCTAACTGGTCTTAATAATAAAAACCTCGAGTCAGATATTAGGGGGTGAAAGCTGAAAGAATAGAGAAGCAAAGTAGCCAGCCACTAGCTCTTACCTCTACGAAATCCTCAGACTGAATGGTGTATTCTGTCTCTACAAGTTCTCAGACTGAATGCCTTGAGCTCCTGTCTCCTCCTGCCTTATATTCCTCTCTCTGGCCAGCCAAATCCCTTCCTGGCTCCACCTCCCTAGTGTTGGGATTAAAGACCTGTGACTCCAAGTACTGGCATTAAAGGTATGAGACCTCACCATCTGGCTCTGTTTCTCTTTGAGACTGGATCAATCTAGTGTAGCCCAGGGTGATCTTGAACTCAACAGAGATCCATTTACCTCTTCTTCCCGAGTGCCTGGTTTCTATGGCTAACTAGTGGCTTGCTCCACACTCTGATCCTCAGGCAAGCTTTGTTATAGCACAAATAAAATATCACCACAGAACTAGCCTAGATAAATCTGAGCTCCAGGTTCAGTGACTCAAAAAATTGAGGTGGAAAGCAATTGAGGAAGACACCCAGTATTGACCTGTGACCTCAATATCCATACACACACACACACACACACACACACACACACACACACACAAGAATTTTTTTTCAGCTATATGTAAGTGATTTTACTGTGTTTTTTGTCTTGCGCCCAGGTTGTTCTCAGACTCATTAATATAACTGAGGCTGGCCTTAAACTCTTTGTCCTCCTGCTTCCACCTCCCAAATGCAGAGATTTCATATGTATGCCATCACACCTGGCTGTAAACATGATAATAAAATCCTTCACAACTCTAACTTGCTAAATTCCTTTAAATTTTTATCAAGTAATTTAAAAAAAACCATTATTGAATGTTTTTACAGCTTACTCTGGCTTGTTCTCGAAGTTCATCCACAATTAAGCGATCAACTCTAGATGGGTTGGAAGTCAATCTTGGAATTGGAGTATTATTAGTACTGGATACTTTTTTTCCTGGATAATTCTTGGCAAGGGCTAATTCAGTCTGTAAAATAATTTTTAGATACTAGATTTTAAAAAGTGGATAATATCTTTCACAGCTCTAAGAAACAGAACAATTTTCCCTTTAAATAAAATTGTTTTGGTATCAAAACACAACTATTATAAGCAACATTCATATGCTAACTTAGAAAATGACAAACTGAGCTGGGAAGTGGTGGCACACACCTTTAATCCCAGCACATGACAGGAAGAAGCAGGGAGGATCTCTATGTTTGAGGCCAGCCTGGTCTACAGAGCGAGTTCCAGGACAACCAGGGCTACACAGAGAAGCCCTGTCTCAAAAAAATAAAACAACAAAAAAAGATAAACCCAAATATAAACCACAATACCATAATATTTTTCTCATACTTATATACATTTTAATATTCTCCAACAATTTAATACTTTAAAAAAGCAAATCTACTTCATAGAAAATTTTAAGAGTTCAGATAACGATTGTTTCAAAACAATTCAAAAAAGATCTTTCAATCTTTAAATGACCTAGCTAAGTCCTTACATCAATGATAAAATTTAAATATATCACAGAATTCAGCTTAGAAATAAAGACTATACTGGGGTAAACAAAGACAAGCAGATGGAATGCCCTGTTACTTCTACATGAATAGTTCTGTTACCTTTTTCCTCTCTTTTTCCAATGCTCTCCATTGTTCATAGCACTCTTCTAGACGAATATGAAGTTCACTAGCTGGTCCACTGCGGGTTTTAATTGGTCTTTGAAATCCAAACGTTGGCACAAAACCAGAAAAGGAATTATCACCATACATCATATCATTAAAATAAGGATATAAATGGCTTAAGTCATCATAAGAAAACAAATCATAGGAATCCAACAGTGGAACAACTGAGTGGCCAAATGGGTGGGTAGATCTTAAGGGAAACCCTTTTGAACCAAGTTGTTGAAACCCCTGATTATGTCGTAAATCTCCCATCATATAATTATTAGAAAAGCATGAGGCCTGTGTGCGATTCACACGGCTATTTATATTGCTGTCTCCACTTCCTTGTCTGTGGCTATTAAAATGACCCTGTGACTCTAACAGATCTTGATATGCATTTTGTGGTAACCCATCAAAATGCTTTGGGATGTCTTCAGGATCATAATGTCCACTTTGGGGCTTGGCTTGAAAATTATGTTTGTTTACATTTTCTATTATCCCGTACTGTGAAGCTGAATAGCTATCACAAAATCCATTTGGCTGCTTTATTTTTTTCTCTGTAACCGATTCAAAGAGATTGTCTTCTCCAGTTTTTGTTAGTCCTTCCATGTGATTCACAGACTGAATTCTTTCTGCACCATTGTAACTAAAATCAAAACTAGAAAATGCTGAAGGGTTTTCTTGGCAATACTTCTGAAATAAATTGCTATTTGAGGTTAAATTTGTAGATGATAGTTGGGGGAAATCTGAAGAATGGCTAGAACCTTTTGAAGCTGCACTTAAATGACTATTTAATTTCATCAAGTTACCTTGATTTCGATAAGGAATAGGAAGGTTATTTTTTGTTTGAACATTCATCCAAGTTGGTCTGTTTAAGCTGATACCTCCTGAAGATGTTGCTGAATTCGAGAATAAATTCACTGATTTAAAATATTCAGAGTTTAGAGGATCAGGCTTAGCAAACTGTTGTTTTTCAGTGACATTAGCAAAATCATTATTAGCTGGACAAGCTGTGTGAGGCTTTAGTCCATATTCTGATTTTAAGCCAAAATCAGCAGTGAATGCTGCTTCCTTTGCAAACTGTTTTTCTGTCAGATGTGGTGTTGTTTTCGAAAATGCAAAATTCTGTTGGTCAGGTATTGTCTCCTCCATTTTTTTCTGATTTGCTGGTTTAACTTGAAATAACTTTGTATAGGCATCTGCTTCCACAGTTGGTGTTTCAGGTGTACCATTGGCTAATTTTTTACCATCTTGAACACTAAAATTTGAACATTTGTTAAGCTTTGCCTTATTAGGATGAGCATATTCTGGGTATCTACAATAATCAGTATTTTCATTATATCTATTGAATTGGGAAAGAAATATCTCTGCCCTTTTATGTTGTAATGGTGTTTCAAGACCTTTAGTACATATTTTCTCTCTTCCATAAGAGTAAGTATCAATTCCTGATTCTTTCATGATATCAGACAGACCTGTTTGTGGTGTAAAACAGTTTTTGATAAATGGATATTCTTGGAAAGTTGCCTTAACTGTATCATTTGTCTGAATATTGTAACAATTAGAATGATCACTTCTTGAGAGGTACAACCATTGTTCTTCAAGGTCTAAACCGGTATATCCATGATAAAGTTCGTCTATTTTTTGTTGTGGTGTGAGATTATTATTATGCAAGTATTGCTTTTCCACTGCTGACACAGATTCACCACTATAAAAAGCTTGCTGAGATATAGTTGTATCTATTGGCCTTTTGGTTTCTGTTAAGAGGTCATGATGATCTACAAATCTGCTTGTGTTCATTGGCCAAACTGACTTTAAATTGGAGGAGCAGGTCCTAGAACAAGTAAACACATTTAATTACAATTTAAGTCTTAGAGATTTTATTTCTTCTGGAAACATTAGGGAAGATTCAAAAAACAAAACAAAACAAAAATCACTTCTCTTACCCGACACCACCAATCTTTTTAAAGACTTATTATGTATACAGTGTTCTGTCTGCATAGATGCCTGCAGGTCAGAAGAGGGTAACAGATCTCATACAGATGGTTGTGAGTCACCATGTGGTTGCTGGGAATTGAACTCAAGACCTCTGGAAGAGCAGCCAGTGCTCTTAACTACTGAGCCATCTCTCCAGCACCCTCCCCCCAACCTTTTCTTATAAACCATCACTGCTTCCAAACAAGTCAATCATATGGAATGTGCTATCTGCTCTAAGAGTTGTGTGCCAGGGACTGGAGAGATGGCTTAGAAATTAAGAGCACTGGCAGTTCTTCCCAGTAACCACATGGTGGCTCACAACCATCTATAATGAGATCTCGTGCCATCTGACTTGCAGGAATAAACACAGACACTGTATTCATAATAAATAAATCTCTAAAAAAAAAAGTTGTGTGTGTCAAATAAATGTGAAGTAGTAACAGAACATAGTGGCATAGTACAAGTCATTACTTATGTCTGTGATGCTGGTGTAAACAAGCTTACTGCACTGCCAGTTGTTTAATAGTATAGGACACAGCTATGTGTAATATATAATATTAGGTGATGATAATGACTATGTTACTAGTTTATGCACTTACTGTAGTATATTTAAATTTTTCAGATTTGTTTTTGTTATTTTTAATTGTGTTTATGTGTATGTATCTGCATGCGGGTATGTCCATATGTGTTGTTTCCTCAGAGGCCAAAGGCATTAAATCCTCTAAAGCTGGAGATACAAAGGTCATGAACCATCTCACATGGGTGCTGAAGAATGAACTTAGATTTGTTGGAAGAACAGCAAGTACTCTTAACCACTGTGGCATCTTTCCAGCCCCTCTATATTTTTATTGTCTTTTATTTTAAAACAATTAACTGTAAAAATGGTCATTACACAAGCAGCAGCCCTATGTATTTTATGGTTACACCATCTCTCATCTCTCTTTGACTTTTGTTTGTATATTTGTAGACAGTGTCTTGTTATACAGCCAAAGTCAACTTCAAATACTTAAACCCTCTATGTAGCCCAGGATGGCCTCCTACTCTGAATTGTACTGCTTCAGCCCAAACTGCAATTACAAGCATGTGCACCCACTCAGACCACTTCACAGTTGCTGTGTCTTTTGGCTGTATCAAGAAGCTATACTGAATGGTTGGCCTATACCATTTAGCTTTGGGTAAGAGTTGTTCCAGTGAAATAGTTTAATGATGCATATCTTGGAACCTGTCACCATCATTAAGCAGTGCATGAGTATATGGATTTTAATTTTAATATCTTCACACTTTTCCAAAAGTCATTAACCAAGGTCTGAGGTGGACTTTAGGGTCTTACATGGATTGTTTAAACTAAGAAGATAGTATTTCCTTTGAATAGATTATTATATAATTCAAAAGTATGTTTTTAAATTTTTAATGAAAAAAGATGTGTTTTGCTTAAAATATTTTTAAACCTAAGTATTTCAACTGGTTACACGTGTATGACATATTTTCTTATTTATTAATAGGGCACTTGGGTACTATGGATTTCACACCCATTTAAAACAATTAAAACATTTTAAAACCTCTACTGCATGAATAAAATCTGTATGTATTTCTGCACTGAGTTTTATCCTTCAAGGTCTAAGTTTAAAGCTTCTTGGAACTTATGTTCTGAAGCCAAACTTTAGCTCATGAACTCAAGGAAAATAACTATGAATTATGCAAGACTATTTTTTCAAATCAACGTTCTTAAGCAAATAAAGTATTAGACTGAATTTCAGTTGTATGGAAAGTTCTTCAGCAAAATCAAGGTTCCTAGGAACAAATACTTTAAAATACCTACTATTCTATGATCCACTGTTAAATAAAAATAAATGTTAAACAAGAAGGTAACCTAGCATATGTCAATGAAAAGGTCCATTATACACTATAAAGCTTATATACTAACCCTTCAGCAAAATATGGCTGTGACTTATCCTGTTCTTCCAAAATGTTAGACACAAGTCCATATAAGTCTGCTTCACTGCCATAGTCATTTCTTTCGGTCTGAATCCTAAAAATGAATATCATATATAAACTATCTTATTTATTAAAATCAATTTCTCCTTCCATACATATTCCATTCTTTTTCTTTTTTATTCATTTTTCTTTCATGGTGCTAAAGATCAAACCAGGACCTCATTCATGCTAGACAAGTATTCTAATCCTGAGCTACATACATTCCCATCCCTCTTATCAGCTTTCCTCTAAGATATTTACAATGACTCTATACATCATTTCAAACAAGGAAAAGACAAGAACATTTTCTAAGTTAAGTATATTATCTAGTATACATAAATATTTCTCCATTTCAAATCCTATGTCTAGTTTACATGTTTATTTTTCATTTCTCTATAACATATGCTATTAATTTAAAGTGACCAAGACACAAATTTCTGACTTAGCATGTTAAAAAAAATGCTTAGTACCACACCTGAAAGCATGCCTAGTTCAATTATACATCATTCTAAACCTGTTCAGTTTTTTTATTTGTTATTTGAAAACTAAATAAAGATGAGCTAGTGGCACACTGCTTCAATGCCAGCACTCTGGGGGTGGAGGCAGGCTGATATCTATGACTTCAAGCCCAGTCTGGTCTACATAGTAATTCCAGGACAGCCAGGATTATGTAGAGACAGGGTCTCAGAAAGAAAACAACAAAAACTGTTGTTTGAGGCCAGCTTAGGTAACCTGCCTGAACCAACAAGAGATAGGTGGGATATTTTAGAATTAAAAATATATTTGACTAACACTAAAATATTTAATTGAGAAAGGTAAACATTAGTAATCATCTAGTTATCTGTTGAATGGATAATCATTTGAAGTATTAAAATTATATTACAAGAGTATGTGACTTACAAACTGAACAAACACTGGTGCCATCAACTCCAATACTTTTTTCCACTATACAGTATTAATTTATATATACAATGTTAATTTATAAAGATTCAATATGAAATTTTCTTTGTATATAAGATCTAGAAAATTTTTGATTTAATATTTGCCAAACCATTAATATTTATCATTGTGGAAGAAAAGACAGATTGGTCAAGATAATGTTTCACTTTTCTTTTTTATTTTATTTATTTATTTATTTATTTTTGGTTTTTCAAGACAGGGTTTCTCTGTGGCTTTGGAGCCTGTCTTTGTTTCACTTTTCTTAACACAAGTTTCTGAGAAGTTTGAATTCTCTCTCTCTCTCTCTCTCTCTCTCTCTCTCTCTCTCTCTCTCTCTCTCTCGACATGTACATCACTGTAGCTCTGGCTTTTCTGAAGCTCACTATATAGACCAGGCTAGCCTTGAACTCACAGAAATCTGCCTATCTCTGCCTCCCAAGTGCTGGGATTTAAGGACTGTGCCACAACACCTGGCCCAAATTTTTAATGGTATCTATTATCTATTAACTTCAATTATTTTTGAAGAATTGTGTATTATATATAGTCTAATATTTCACTACCTATAGTTTTAATTTTTCAATGTTTTTAATTAGTAGGATTCAACAAATATCTGCTTCCTCCTTAAACTGAAGATCCATAAACCTCTATTAATACGTCTCTCATATGTAATTAAATGTAAAACATCACTCCTAAGCTGATCCTTCTAACAGCTTTCTGTAATGTTATGTATATATATTTCTATATATTTTTATATTTTTGGTTGTGAACCTAGTCTTTAATGACTGATACATCTCTCTAGCCCATACATACATACACACTTATATGTGTATATACACACATACATATATATAAAATCATATACATATATATATATATGAATACCAGACTGTCCTTGAACCCAGAGTTCAAGGATTAAAGAATGGCCTCACTCTCTTTTTTTCCTTTTTTTTTCTCACTCTCTTTTTTAATCTTCACTTGAAAGTCCCTAGTATGATATTATTGTTGTTATCTTAATTACTTGCAAGATTAAAAAGACAAAGAATAATATTTACTGTATTAGTTCTATTTTCCCCAAAAAATGAATATTTGGCATGTAGTAAGCTCTTATTGTTTGCAGGATAGAAAATACTTTAAAAGTTTCATATTGCATAAAACAATACTTGTTGTATAAGGAAAATTAGTGAAAACTTAAAATTGGATAAAAATTAGATCTAAATATTTAAAAATTTGTATTTATGTAAGGATTTTATGACTATAAGTGCTTTATTTGCATGCATGCCTGCATTCCAGAAGAGAGCATCAGCCCCCATTACAGATGGTTTGAGCTGCCATATGGTTGCTGGGAATTGAACTCAGAATCACTGGAAGAGCAGCCAGTGCAACAACTGAGCCATCTCTCCAGTTCCCTAACCCTAAACCCTAAAGTTTAATTACATTTAGGATTGGTAAGATGGCTCAGTGGGAAAAAGTGCTTACCACAAAGCCTAATGACCTGAGCTCCATCCCTGGGGCCCGCATGGTAGAAGAAGAGAACCAACTCTCTCAAGCTTTCCTCTGACGTCTATGAGTGTGTGTGAATGCACACATACCATACATGGGTGCACATACACATTTATTAAATATTAAAAATATTATCTTTAGAAAGAAGAACTTAACCTGTGCTTTGGGGCCAGTGCTGAAGAACACTTGTTGCTCTTATAGAGGACTCAGGTTCAGTTATCAGCACCCACATGGTGACTCACAAGCAACCACAACTTCAGTTCAGAGGATTCAGCACCCCCGTCTGTGTGTGCAACAGGTACACACATGGCACACAGACATACATGCAAACAAAACACCTATACACAGAAAATAATCTAAAAATCTTTTTAAAGAAATTTGAGACTATGTATTACCACAATTCCAGCACTCAAGAGGTAAAGGCAGAAGGACCACAAATAAGTAATGAACCACTGTCTAAAAACATTAACTAAAAATTATACACAAATAACTGCCTAGTTTAACCTTTCTTAAGACTTTCATGAAGATAAAATTATATTCCCACTATATTAAAATAGAAAAGAGATAAATCCAATATACTTTGATCGTTGTGAAATCATACTTTTAAAAAAGACCCAACCATTTAGCCTGAGGAAACTATTCCCATTTACCTGTTCTTTACACTGATCTGAGAACTAGAAGGTTGTTTAATATCATCTCCGTAAGTAGACCACGGTGCGTAGAAGAGTGAGGAGTCTATAGAGCTTGCGTACTCTGTTGATGAAGAGAGTGGAGTGCAGGTCTGTCTTAGGTCTACATTGTCTTCATTCTAAAATTTTAAAGCAATTTTTGTACATCAGAGAGATCAAAATTTCATTTATTAGAGAGTATTAGGAAAATAATAAGAAAACATAATAATGCCGGCATTACAACATTCAACTCTAGAACATAATTATCTTAGCTACTCAGGAACTCTGCCAAAAGCTGGAACATAAACCTTTGCTGGCTATTACAGTCAACTGAAACGCCTCAACTCCACAACTACAGTCAGTATGTAAACAAATGAACATGTTTGTGCTGCAATAAACTTTTATGTACAAAAAATTATCGATCAGATATAGAGCTTTTGTTAAACTAAAGATACATCAAGTCTCCATTAATAGCTCCCTTATATTAGAAACAAGGGGACTGGCAGGTGAGATGGTTCAGAGGGTAAAAGTGCTTGTCTTTGAAAACCTGCTGACCTGAGTTCTATATCTGGAACCCACAATGGAAGAACAGAACTCCAAAAGTTGTTCTCTGACCTCTATAAGTGTGCCATAGAATGTGTGCACTTATACTCACATGTACACCTCATATATAATAATAATTTTAATATAAATGGTATTTTAAGTTAGAAAATAGAAATAGACATCATTCCTTTAGGTTTCTTTCTCTTTGCAACAACCTATTGATAGCTATAATTGCTGTAGATCTAATATTATAAACACAGAAGACTTTGCATAGATAGTAGTATTATTTTAAGTAAATATTACACAAAATTCACTTTCCTAGATAGGGTCTCATGTAGTCCAGACTGGCCTTGAACTCACCAAAAATGCCCTAAAATTTTTGATCTTCCTTCCTTCATCTCTCAAGATCTAGTATTATAGGAGCGCATCACCATGCAGAGCTTTACAAAATTTATTCAATGGAAAACACAACTATTTAAAACTCTAATTTTCATATAAATTCCACATACGTTATTTTGGTTAGTCAACTTAGTAAATGAATACTATCTCTTTGTTGTTGTTGAGATAGGGTCTTACTATGTAGCTCAGGCTGGTTTGGAACTCACTTTATAGCCCAAGCTGGCCTTGAACTCACAGCAGTCCTCCTGTCTCTGATTCCCAAACACCGGGATTACAGGCACAGCCTCACCTGGCTTCTCTATTTTAAAACAAAGAAATTCGAGAAAATAGCTTACCAACTCCTAACCAAGGGCCTTTCCTCAACTTTTAAATTTTGAACCAAGAGATATTGTAAAATAAATAATAAAAAAATAAATATGTCTCTCGGAAATTTTAAAGCTATTACTACAATTAGAAGGAAATACAAGCAGCTGGGTGTAATGGCACTCATCTGCACTCCAGCACTTGTGAGATGGAGGCAGGAGGATTAGTTCAAGGTTAGCCTAAACTATGTGATGAGTTCAAGACAAACCTGGTCAGTATCAGACTCTGTCTCAAAAACTGAAGATGACCTTCAATGTCTGCTCATTCATTCTCACCTTTCCAGCATGAGGACCATAGGTCTGTACCACCATACCCAGTTTATGCAGTGCTAGGTATCACACTCAGAGCTCTGTGTGTGCTAGGCAAGCACTCTACCAACTAAGCTATAGCCCAGCCCAAGTAAGTACTTTTTGATAAAAACAACTAAAATAATATAGTGGGAAATATATGAGCTCTTTTTTGCTAAAATATTTATGAAAGTTTCGTAATATTTAAATATTTGGATAAATGTTAACTGCTTATATACTTCATATAAACAATTAAACGAATTAAAGCCAGCATCACTTAACCTGGGTATGGTGGCCATACCTATACTCTCACCTCTGGAGAAGTGGAGAAAGGATGATCAAAAGTGCACTGTCATATCCAGCTACATGGTGAATTAAAGGCCAGTCTGACTTATGAGACGATATTAAAAAAGAAAAAGAAGGGCTGAAGAGATGGCTCAGAGGGTAAGAGCACTGACTATTCTTCCAGAAGTCCTGAGTTCAATTCCCAGCAACCACATGGTGGCTCACAACCATCTGTAATAAGATCTGGTGCCCTCATCTGGCATGAGTATACATAATAAATTGATTTAAAAAAAAAAGAAAGAAGCCGGGCGGTGGTGGCGCACGCCTTTAATCCCAGCACTCAGGAGGCAGAGGCAGGCGGATCTCTG
>NW_004949142.1:2010398-2012640 GCF_000317375.1 Microtus ochrogaster
GAAACCCTGTCTCGAAAAACCAAAAAAAAAAAAAGAAAGAAAGAAAGAAAAAAGAAGAGAGAAAAAAAAGATCCAGGTTCTATATAAGGCATAAATCAAGCTACTGAGCTTCAATTTCTCAACCTGCAAATGGATATATTATAGTAAGTTATAATTCAGATTAAATTATTCCTATGTATTGTCATAACTGAAAGTATATCAATATTGATGACCTGCTTAAAAATTTTCAAATAAAGAGATCTTGGGTTTGGGGATTTAACTCAGTGGTAGAGCATTTGCCTAGCATGCGCAAGGCCCTGGGTTTAGTCCTCAGCTTCGAGGAAAAAAAAAAGACAAAATATAGAAAACTTGCAGGGGCCAAGAGAGATGTCTCAGCAGTTAAGAGTACTTGATGCTCTTGGAGAGGACCCAGTTCAACCCTCAGCATCCACATGGTGGCTCACAACCTTCTTTAACTCCAATTTCAGGGATGCAGTCCTCATCTGACTTCCACAGGCAAGCACGTTGTGCACATACACACATGCAGATGAAAACACTCATGCACATTAAACAGCAACAAAACAAAAAAGAATTTATTCTATGCCTGATTAACAAAACTGTCTTGCCAGGACTTGTGGCGCCTGCCTTTAATCCCAGCACTTGGGAGACAGATCTCTGAGTTTAAGGCCAGTCTGGACTACAAAGCCTATTCCAAGGCACCTAAGATACACAGAGAAGAGAAACCCTGTCTTGAAAGCCAAAACAAACAAAAAACAAAACAACACATTTCAGTGAGGTAATTAAAGACACAATAAAGAAAATTAAAGGCATAAAATTTTTATATTTTAATTGTTTGAAACTAAAAACTAAAAAAGTGCTTACAATAAAAGCTTACTATAAAACAATATTATCTTCTTACTAAATAAGCATGAATTTTCTTACATTACTGATATATTAAGAACAGGATGGAAATGAGCCAATGAAAAATCTTTTCTTAGGGGATTGGAGAGATGGCTCAACAGTTATGAGCACTGGCTGCTCATCCAAGGAACCCAGGTTCAAGTCCATAGATTCCACAGCTCACAACTGTGTATAACTTAAGTTCCAGTGGAGCCAACAGTTTCACACAGACAGACATATATGCAGGCGAAACACATAAAATAAAATGTCCTCTGAGCTCCATGTGTATGCTATGGTATGTTTCTGTCACACACACACACACACACACAATCTAATTTAAAATATTTGGGTTCTATATAGGACAATATAGATGTAATAAAAAAATTTAAAACAAAACCTTGTTTCCATGTGGAGCTTTTTTAACATATATGGGACAAAACTTGTAGCTCTGATGTACAGTACATAGCAAGTGTCATGTCCTGGACTTGAGCTCTTATTTAAAACAAAACAAAACAAAACAAAACAAAACAAAACAAAACAAAACAAAAAAAAGGAAAGGAAAAGAAAGGAGAGGAGAGGAAAGGAAAGGAAGGAAAGAAAGAAAAATCTTTTCTTGGGCTGAAAAGATGACTCAGGAGTAAGAGCACTGGTTGCTCTTCCAATGGCTGCATACATTTCAGGCGATCTGACGCCCTCTTCTGGTCTCCAGAGGTGGTGCGCTGACATACATGTTGGAAAAGCTATCATACATAACAAAATTTTCAAAATTAAAAAAAAAATCCTCTTATTTCCAAAGCCAGCTGTGTATTACGCAAACTCTATTTAAAATGTTTTCCTCTTAACCAGTTAGATGGCTTTGGGGAGGGGGTTGTAGTATTTGCTGCTATTTCTGAGGACCTAAGTTCAAAGCCCGGGACCCACAAGATGGAAGGCGAGAAGTCTGAAAAGTCCTCTGACCTCCACAGGTACGCCATGGCACGTTTCCGTCCCCCATTCCCCCAAAAATGTAATTTTAAAAATTTGGGTTCTACATAGTGTAATATAAATGTAATTTTTAAAATATTAAAAAAAAAGTTTTCCCCAGCTTTCTGATTCTGTTCAACTTTTTTCAATCTATACAGGACTGGAGTTGTAGCTTGGATGTACCAGGTTCTGGGTTTGAGCTAGAGCACCGACGGGGGGTGGGGGGTGGGGGGGAAGGAGCGGAGGGGCAGGGAGGAGAGGGGGGGAGGAAAGGGAAGGGACGGGCGAGGAGCGACAAGTGGGACAAGGAGGGGAGGGCGGTGGTGGCGCACGCCTTTAATCCCAGCACTCGGGAGGCAGAGGCAGGCGGATCTCTGTGAGTTCGAGACCAGCCTGGTCT
>NW_004949142.1:2012740-2014765 GCF_000317375.1 Microtus ochrogaster
AAAAAAAGAAAGAAAGAAAAGGGAAGGGACGGGAGGGAGGGGCAGGGACCGGCGGGGACGGGCAGGCGTCGGGTCTGGTCATGGACCTGGGGTTTGTAGCAGTCGTAGAAGGACGTGGAGCCCGTCAGCATCATGCTGTTGAACACGTCGGACAGCCGACTGGTGGTGTCCACGCTGAGGTTCCAGCACCGGTTCGCACCTCCCCGGAACGCCACCTTCGGCTGCTCGGGACAAGGAAACACGAGGTCACCGCCGCGCAGGTCCTGAGGGGACCCTGACTCGGGGGTCCCCGGCTCTCCTCGTCCCTCCGCCCCGCGGCACACCAACTCCCAGAGGCCGCCCCCTCGACGGCTCTGACAGGCGCCAGCCGCCGCGGGGCCACAGCGCCTCGACACCATCGCTAGCCAGGCGTCGCCGAGAGGCCCACCTCCCCACCCACCACCGGCCATCTCTCTCCTCAGCGTCGCTCCCGGGGCGCCGTCCTCGAAGGCCCGCCGGTTACCTCAGGTCCCTCCCTCAGGCCTTGGGGGTGACGGGGCCGGCAGGTGTCTCCGGAGCTCACCTCCATGAGGGCCCCCCCGGTTCCTCCTGGATGAGCTCCAGCTCCGGAGGGGACGGGGATGAGGGAGGACGTCGAGGTCCGGCTCCCTCAGCCCGCACCCCACCTCGGCGCCGCCTGGAGCCGCTCTGTGGCTGGGGGGCCGACAGGGTGCGACGGGCGAGGAGCCGTTACATTGCTGTCGGAGGCTCGCGACTAGGCACCGGCCGCCGGCGCCCCGCCCAGCCCACGCCTAGGAGGCCCGGCGCCCCTCATCCCGCACCCCTTATTGGCCCGCCGCCCAGCCAATGGGCGACCGCCTCCGGGGTCTGTTACCCCCCCCCCCCAGGGTGAAGAAGGAGCAGTTAGCGGACTTCGCTCAGGGCTTGCTCGAGCCGCTTCGGCGATTTTTCCCGCCCAAAGCAAGCTCGTTCGGGATTGGTCGGAGTGGACGCGCACCGGCCCGCTGATTGGCTGAGAGGAGGCGCGAGCCTACGGGGCTTGGGAGCGGTGCTAGGAAGATTAGGGAAATTGCACAGCAACTGGCGAGGACCCTGAAGCCCTCCGCCCCGCACTCTGTGTCAACATCGTCATGTTGTGTTCTCGTCCCCCTCCCCTAGTTCCCAGGATTCCCCGCAGCTGCCAGCCCCGTACACTGCTGTGGCCTTTTTCTGAGGGCGAGGAAACGAAACCCTTGAAGAGTTAGGTGGTTGGGAGCAAGCTGCCCGCTGTCCTAGGCTCAGGTTTCCTTCACGGCGAACGTATTTTGTGTGTTAACTGTGTGTGTGACTTTTTGGACAAACTTCACCCTGAATTTGTTTTTTATCGTTTTAATTTTTTTTATTTTTTATATTTTTGTTGTCGCTGTTATTTCAAAGCTTATCCCGGGGATCCTGTGAGCGCTTGACATCAGGGTATGATGGTCTCAGAAAATGCAAGATCCGCCCTCATGGCAAGCCTCAAAATGTGTGCACGCGAGCATGAGCGCATCCTGAAATATTAAAGAAGTAAATAAACACAGGCGTTTTAGGGTGTTTGCACTTAAAAATCAAAATTTGAGAACTACCCGGTTAAGCAGACATTCGTTTCGCTCAGGCACTAATGGGAGTCGACCGGCGGGACGATGACAAGTTTGGCGGCCTAAGTAGGCCTGACAGCTCTTTCAGACTCACAACCATCTTGAGACTCAAGATGGAGAGGGATAGAGGAAATACAGAACATCAAACTCTGGCCTCTGTCCAGACACAAATAGGCAAGCGCCCATGCACATACACTTGCACACAACACACAAACAAACACAAATTAGAAAAAGTGATGGCACGCGCCTTTAATCCCAGAATTTGGGAGGCAGAGGCAGGCAGATCTCTGTGAGTTCAAGGCCAACCTGGTTTACAGAGTGAGTTCCAGAGCAGTCAGGGCTACACAGAGAAACCCTGTCTCAAAAAAAAAAGGGGGGGGGGGCTGGAGAGATGGCTCAGAGGTTAAGA
>NW_004949142.1:2015990-2043206 GCF_000317375.1 Microtus ochrogaster
TGTAGACCAGGCTGGTCTCGAACTCACAGAGATCCACCTGCCTCTGCCTCCCGAGTGCTGGGATTAAAGGCGTGCACCACCACCGCCCGGCCAAAAGAGTCTTTTAAAAGGTGGATGGCACCTGGGCTTTGACACCTGAAGCAGGCATCTGGCCTCCACATGTGTGCTGCTATGTAACAATTTCTTGGGAGGTTGAAACATTCTCTGCCCGGAAGCTCCTTAAGCTGCAAGGCAGAAGTGTTAAGGAAGTCCCTGAAACTGACCAGATCCACCAGGCCGCTCCCTGACAAATGCAGTGATAAAAACGGAGAGCTCTTCCCAGAAGAGCAGCCAAAGCTGCTAAAAGGCAAACCAAACCAAACCAAACAAACTGACAAAACAAATAAAAAAGAAGCCAGCTGAGCATCCTGGAAGAGGCTTAGGCCAACTAGGCACCTGAAAGGGACTCTCTCCAGCCTACTGAGCTGCCTGCAGATTGTGCAGTGTGCTCCAGGTTCCCGGCTTTGTGGGCTGTCACCCGTGCTGGGGTGGGCTTTGATGATACCGCTGTCTTTAAGTTATTTCTGTTTCTCTAAGTAACCTCTCCCCCATTTCCTGTAAGTAAGCCCAATAAAACTCATTGGTTCACAAGGTTGGACTTTGGTCTGTCATGAGTTCCCTCTCTGGGGTGAGAAGATGTGTGTTGTGTCTCCTTTATCATGCAACATAGATGCCTGCGTGTACCCCTGCATGCACACTAACATGCACACACATTATATTTAGTGGTGACCCTTTATTACTTCTCTCCAGCAATAAACAAGAATAGCAGCTGTTCTAGATCCTCAGCAAGACTTGGTATTGTCAAGACTTTGGTTTTTGACCATTCAGTTAGACATGTGGTGGCATCTTGTTACTGTTCAATGTCCTTTTGCAGTGTTGGGACTCAACCCCAGGGCATCACACATGCTAAGCAAGTACAAAAGAACACTGACCCTTGCTGTGAAGCCCAGCAACCCGAGTTTGAGCCCTGGGACCCACAGGACAAGGAAAGAACTACCTCCACGCATCTCACCCTCACCCCACACACAATAAATATGTGATAATTTTTTAAATGCAAGTGCTCTACCACTGAGCTCCATTCTCATACACCCAGCCACCATTCTCCTTTCTTACGTTTTTGCTTAACTCTCTCTGGCTTCTTATCTCATTGTATTTCTCTGTTTTAGTGCTCCAACTTCTAGACAAGCGATGCTCAACGTGCGATCTTTAGACCACCAGCATCAGCACCACATGGGAAATTGGCTAGGATCTCATATATTTGGGCCCAACCATGACTTATTGAATGAGGAACTGTGGAGATGTGGCCCATCCAGAGTGTGTGGTATTTGGGGGAGGTTCTTTTTTTTTAATTTTTATTTATGTGCATTGGTGTTTTGCCTGCATGTATAACACAGGAACTGGAGTTACAGACAGTTGTGAGCTGCCATATGGGTACTAGGTATTGAACCAGGGTCCTCTAGAAGAACAGCCAGTGATCTTAACCACTGAGCCTTTTCTCCAGCCCTGTGGTGTGCATTTTACACCTTCCTGTTGATGCAAACTAAAGTTTGGAAAGAGTTTTCTGGGCCAGCATTGTAGCTATGATGGCCTCCAACCATCTGTAGCTACTGAGATCTTGTAATATAGCTAAAATAAATAGACATATACTGTAAATGTTAAGAATACTCCAGTAATGCCAGAGACTTAGCTGAAAAGGTGAAATAGCTCATTAATACTTTTTTGTTTTGTTTTATTTTTTTCAAGACAGGTTTCACTCGAACTCACAGATCCACCTGCTCCGCCTCCCGAGTGCTGGGATGAAATGCTTGCACTACCACCGTCCATTCGGCAAATATTTCACTAATACTTTTTGTATTGGCAAAATCGAAACTATAATAACAAAAAGCACATGTCAACCCAGTCTGCCTCAGCATGGCAAATTCGTCATAATTTAATATGGTAACAGTCATCATCTCCATAAGATGGTGCTAAAAGACTGACTTTACCATATTTTTATTATACCGTATTTGTGTGGGGGAATATGGGCATGCCAATGTGTAGAAACAGGAGGACTCTGTTCTCTCTCTCCACTGTGTGGGTTCCCTGGTCTAGTTTAAGTCATCAGTCTTGGGGCAAGTGCCCTTACCTGCTGAGCTATATCTGGCCCCCTGTAAACTTGGGTTTTCTGTGTGGCGCTGGCTGTCTGGGACTCACTCTCTAGGCCAGGCTAGAACTCAATCAGAGATCCACCTGCCTCTGCCTCCCAAGTGCTGGGATTAAAGGCGTGCACCACCACACTTGGCTGAAGCACATGCTTTTAACCACTGAGCCATCTTCCCAGCTCCTTATCTGTATTTTTAAATCACTAATGAAATTAAACGTATTTCAGATTTATCAACCAGTTATTTCTTGATAAATTATCCATTTGTTTATTTTCCCCAGAGTTCATGGGTGTTTTTCTTTGTTTCTCTCCTTTGGGTGTGTGTCAGGTGCCAGGGATCAAAACCAGGGTTCCATAAATGTTGTGCAAGACCTTCACCACATCCATATCCCCAGCTCCTACCTTTTCCTATTGACAAGAAATTTCCGTGTGTTAGAGAAATCAGCAAATCTGTCAGAAGAACCACATACCCTGGTATGTTGTTTACCTTGCAACCTTGCTCATAACTTCTGTCAAATAGACAGAAGCCGACTAATGGCTGATGCTGTCATGTCAAATGTACGCATCTTCCCGCTTTTACCTCTGGAGCTGTTGTCAAATTTATATATATATAAAAATTTACTTTTTATAACTCAGGGTTACACACATTAGCGCCATGCTTCCTTCTGGAATTCTTGTGGTTCCAAGCTTTCTACATTTAATATGTCATACTTGTGAGTTTTTAAAAAAATATTTGAGGGCTGGAGAGATGGCTTAGTGGTTAAGAGCACCAGCTGCTCTTCCAGAGGTCCTGAGTTCAATTCCCAGCAACCACATGGTGGCTCACAATCTGTAATGAGATCTGGTGCCCTCTTCTGGCATGCAGGCATATATGCAGGCAGAATGTTGTATACATAATAAATTTTTTTTTAATTTTTATTTTTCCATTCAAAAATTTTCACTTCCTCCCCTCCTAAATAAATATTTGATTATTTATTTTATGTGTTTAATATCTAGTAGGGCTACTCCTTTAAAATACTATTTTATACTTCCACAAATTTATTAATTGATGTGAATTTGATATAGCATAAATTTATTCATTCAGAGTCATTCAATATGTTCACAGTAACACAACCCTTACCTCCATTTGGTTCCAAAGCATTTCATCACTCCACAAGGAAACCACATATCCACCAAGGAGTTTTCTCTCTATTTCACTTTCTCTGCGTTTTATGTTTTGTTTATATGTAAGTGTGTGCATCTCTGTACGTGTGTGTGTGTGTGAGTGTGTGAGTGTGTACATGCGCACGCAAACTTGTATTATAAAATCTAGGACTGGCGTTCCAGAGGATCTGGTGCCTAGGTCTGGTGTGGAGGGCACCAGGCACACATGGCGCACAGACATACATTCAGACAAAACATTCATTATTCTTGCATATGAAATGAATGATACTTTTTTAAATTAGAAAAGCAAAATGAAACATAGGCAGTGGTGGCACAAACCTTTGATCCCAACACTTGGGAGGCATCGGCAGGTGGATCTCTGAATTCCAGAACAACCAGGGCTACAGAGAAACCCTGTCTCAAAAAAAAATCAAACAAACAAAAACAAAATTATGAAACTAAAACCACAACTAGTCTTAGGGCTGAAGAGATGGCTCAGTGGTTAGAAGCACTGGCTGCTCTTCCAGAGGACTCAGGGTTCAATTCCCAGCTCCTTCATGGTGGCTCACAAGCATCTGTAACTCCGGTTCCAGGGGATTTGATGCTCTCTTCTGGCCTCCATGGGCACCAAACACATACGTGGTACACAGACCCCCATGCACCAGCCACATAAAATAAAATACAATAAAAACAAACCAGTCAGGTGTGGTGGCTCATGCCATCCTCTGATCCCAGCACCCAGGAAGCAGAGGCAGGTGGCTCTCTATGAGTCTGAGGCCAGCCTGATCTACAGAGTGAGTTCAGGCCAGCCAAGGCTATACAGTGAGACGAGACCCTGTCTCAAAAAACTCAAAACAAACCTAGGCTTCAGGCTCACTATACACTAAGAAGCCTTACAACTCAAGTTCAAGCATCCTACTGATATTTTTCCCCCATCAAGATCATTCTCCAGCATGGACTCTGCATTCCTGGGGCCAAAGGCTTAATGTTGGGTCTGGCTGACTCACAGCTAAATTGTGCTGTGGTTTTCTCAAGCATCTCTGACTGCTGTCCTGTCTCTTCAACAGCCTTGTAAACCTGCAGCGACAGCTTTTTTTGTTGTTTTGTTTTGTTCATTTTTTTAAACATTATTTACGGAAGGGGCCATGCCACTGTATGTGCATGGGGATCAGAAAGCATATGCAGGAGTTGCTTCTCTTCAACCATAAGTGGGTTCTGGGGGTTGAACTCAGGTCGTCAGGCTTGGGGACCCATCTCTCCAGTCCCTACTACAATTTTTCATTTTCTCCAGTTCAGCCCTAACAACATCTGCTGATGGCTTTGGACCATCACATTCTCATTTAGTTATTGTAGATATTTACCCCCGGGGTGTCGGAAGACTGCTTGGATCATAGTTTAAACGATACTGAAAAGAGAATTCAACATCCGGAGTTTTATTTCAGATAATGTGATGCCCCTCACTGTTATTTATCAACTGTTTATCAATTGCCACACCACACACCTTGTCTTCTTTAATTCTTTCTTTGTTTTTTTTTTTTTTTTAAAGAGAGGGTTTCTTTGTGTAACCCTAGCTGAGCTGGAACTCGCTCTGTTGACCAGGCTGGTCTCGAACTCACAGAGATCCACTTGCCTTCTGCCTCCCAAGTGCTGAGACTAATGGTGTATTCTGCCACCTCATTTAATTAATTAAATTGGCTGCCAGGCTCATTTAATTCTTACTGCACTCTTTGTAATGGTTTGTCGACGATGCTCGTATCAAGTCTCTGTGCCTGTCAGATTCAAGCTTTCACCCCAGGCTTGCCTGACTGCAGCACTTTCCACAAGCTTACACTGTCTCCATTGTTCTCTCCCTCAACAGAGAGGATGTTCTCTCCCCCAAGTTATCCCAGTCTGTGTTTGAACTTCATTGCTGTAGGAGGTGTGTTCAGAGGGAGCTCCTGCTGGGTTAGACAATCGGTGTGTTAGTCAAACTCCCAGACAGAAGCAATGGGCTAGAAGGAAGCTGTATCTGGCTCTGTGCTGGAGAGCCTTTCAGACCACCCCAATGTCAGAGACACGGAGCAGCCCCCCTTCACAGCAGTGGGAGTAGGTGACATCACACGGCTGTTCACGTCACAGTGAAACCAGAAGCTGACAGACCAACTTTAATAAACCAAGACTAGGCTGTATTCAAAGGAAGTTCTGGCCCTACTTACCTACCTCTGCCAGCTAGCTATGCCTGGCATACTCATCCTCCCGAATTAATGCCACCAGCTTGGGAGAAAAAGTTCGGCGAACACAAGCCGGTGTGAGATACTTCAGATTCAAACTCTAATGGGCAAGGGCAGGTGTGGTGATATTTGCCTTAATCCTATCGCTCGTATTTGCCTTAATCCTATCGCTCGGCGTGCAAAGGTAGATGGGCCTCTGTGAGTTCACAGCCAGCCTATCTTCACAGTGAGACCCTGGTCACTGTCGTTTGTTTGTTTTAATTTAAACCCCAACAGCCAGGAAGTACCGAAGAACCATTGCTTCTCCTCTTCCCTGTGACCCTTCCTGCACACGCCAGCCAAGCACCCAAGCATCAGGTTCATCAGCCGTTTTATTACAGCCTTAGTGCAGGCTGCTGGCCCAAGTGCTGTAACTGTCGCCTGGCTTGAGTTGGCACTGGGACAAGGGAGTGAAGCCAGGCTCAGCATCCACTGTAGGGTTGAGTGACATCATTTTCCTGAAACAGGGGAGCCTGGTGAGCGCCTGAGGTCTGTCTCTGCCCACTGTCCCCACACTTGGCTTCTCTCTATTTCCTGTCATTTGAAAATGTGCGAAGCTCAGGGATGTCTGCCCTTTTTTTTTTTTTTTTTTTTTTTGAGAAATTAAGCTTAAATGAATCAAAAGCACATGCGTCGGCTCTTCCTCAGAAAAGACTCTCACATTTTAAAATGGAAAGGAAAACACACAGGACAAAGACCAGATGGATTCCTAAATATGAAAGCAGGGTTGGAATGTTTTGGCAAGGCCTAATCAGTCAGGCACGCCCAGCCCAGACTTTCCCTCACAGCTGCAGAAAGACAGACCACCTCTGGAATGAGTGGCCCTTGGTCTGAGGGTGTCTGTGGAACCAGAAAGCACGAGTTCATGATACACCAATGCCACTTAGAAGTTACTGGGGTCTCTGTGACCAGACAAGCTACTTGGTCCTTAAAATTTTACTTATCTATTTAAAGGAGGGAGGCTAGGGGCTGGAGAGACAGGTCAGCAGTTAAAATCACATACTGTTCTTCAAGAAAACCTGGGTTCAGTTCCCAGCACCCACATCTGGTGGCTTACTACTTCTTGTAACTCCAGTTCAGGGGGAACCTTTAGCCTCTGGGGGTACCAGTGCTCATGCTCATATACACACACACTGATACAAATAATCAAAAATAAATATTGGGGCTGGAGAGATGGCTAAACTGTTATAAGAACTGGCTGCTCTTCCAGAGGACCCAGGTTCAGTTCCCAGCATCCACATGGCCACTCACATCTGTAACTCCAATTCTAGGGGGTCTGATACTCTCTTCTGACCACGGTAGGCACCATGTGTGTATGTGGTGCACAGACATACATGCAGACAAAGCACACATACACATCAAATAAGTAAAATAAAAATAAGTCTTTTTAGAAAAGGCTGGAATGAAGTTGAGGTATCTAGTTCTAATTAAACATTTTTTTTTTTTGAGGAAACACAGCTAAGGGCAAATGATAAAGCTGAAACTCGGATTTTAATCCATCTACCACGAGGAGAGAGAGAAAGAGAGAGACAGAGATGGAGAGACAGAGACACACACACACACACAGAGAGAGAGAGAGAGAGAGAGAGAGAGAGAGAGAGAGAGAGAACACACAAGCAAAGAAAGCTCCAGAAGCTTAAGTCATCTTCTTCCACTAACAAACAACAGCCTTGACTTTCTCTTTGGTCCACAGCCTGGCACACAGGAGCTCAGTACAATCTTGGGGTGTTCAGCCTCCTGTAACACATTTCCACAGAGAGAATGATAATTACCACAGTGCCCTCGCCTCCTAAGATCTTAACTGAAAACTTCTTGTCCTCAAGCCTCTCATCTAAAGTTCTCCCACAGTTCGGGACCCCTGCTTCTCACCGGGTTCCAGTTAGTAGCATAGAGACCCTGACTCAGGATGCCCTGGCACGCTCCTGTATTCTGTACCTCTCTGCTTTGTCTCCCACTGAAACTCCTCTTCCTCCTGCCTCTGTGTCTGCTTCCGCTGCCAATCCTCGCTTCCATTCGTGCTGTGGCAATTAAGAGATGTATTTCAACTGGGCAGCGGTGAATTCCAGCACTCAGAGAGGGAGAGGCAGGCAGATCTCTGTGAGTTCAAGGCCAGTCTAGTCTAAAGAGTGAGTTCCAGAACAGCCAAGGCTACACAGTGAAGCCTCGTCTCAAAAAACGAAAGAAAGGCTGGGCGATGGTGGCGCACGCCTTTAATCCCAGCACTCGGGAGGCAGAGGCAGGTGGATCTCTGTGAGTTCGAGACCAGCCTGGCCTACAGAGCTAGTGCCAGGACAGGCTCCAAAGCCACAGAGAAACCCTGT
Organism: Microtus ochrogaster; assembly: GCF_000317375.1. Lineage (NCBI taxonomy): Eukaryota > Metazoa > Chordata > Mammalia > Rodentia > Cricetidae > Microtus > Microtus ochrogaster. The sequence continues at coordinate 2,023,883 of NW_004949142.1, forward strand.
CTTGAAAAACAAAAAAAAAAAAAAAAAAAAAAAAAAAAAAGAAATACATATTTTAGGGGCTGGCAAGATGGACCAAAAGGTAATTGCTGCCAAAGCTGCAATTCCTTTTGATTGATTCCTGGAACCCACATAGTAGAAGGACAGAATCAAACCTACAAAGTTATCCTCTGACATCCGTATGTATGCTATGGCTTGTGCACAAAGAGAGGAAGGGAAGGAGGGAGGGAAGGAAGGAGGTAGGGAGGACAGGCAGGCAGAGTGTAGAGACGGTTCAGCTTTAAGAGCATGTGTGCCTTTTGCAGAGGGAGTTCGGCTCACAGGAACCATATCGGGTGGCTCACAACCAAGTGCAACTTCTGGGGCATGCAACACCATCAGCAGGGCATTTGTACGCCAATGTCCATACCCCCACCACACACCTTTACATGACTAAAAAAATAAAAATAAATCCCATAGAAAGGAAGGAATGAAAACATTTCTTGAGGACTGTCTAAACCAGAACACTTAGATTAGAACCTCAGAAAGGCTTGTTGGAATATAATTATTACTTTTTTTCTTCAGTGTTTTTTATTATTATTTTATTGCGTTGTTGTTTTTGCCTGTATGTCTGTGTGAGGGTCTCAGATCATGGAGTTACAGACAGTTGTTAGCTGCCATGTAGGTGCTGGGAATTGAACTCAGATCCTCTAGAAGAGCAGTTGGTGCTCTTAACCACTGAGCCATCTCTCTAGCCCCCCCCTTTTTCAATTATTTTGAGACAGGGCCTCAAGTAGCCAAGGCTAGCCTTAACCACCTGCACCTCCTAAGTGCTGGGGTTACAGGTAAGCATCCACCAGTTCTGGCTTAGAAGAATCACTAGTCACTAGTCAGATGGCGTGGGCCAGGCTGTGACTTCTCTCCAGTTTCCTTACCTGTGAGATGACCGTGGATGCTAGCACCTACCCAACACCTATACACAAAGTCGGTGCACTTTGCACATTGAGAAGTCAGCAATGGGGGATGCTTCTGTAGCATGCAGTGTGGGTCAGATTCAGTACAGGGGTTTTATAGATCCCCGTTCACTTAATCCCCACCAAAGTCCTATGAAAATGCTATTATTGTCAACCCTGGTTTCACGTATGTGAAATACGAGTTGCCAAATTAAACAATTTACCCTGAATACCCCCAGATGGTGGGTGGTGGAGTTGGACTTCAAATACTGGCCATCCTGGCCCCCGAGTCCCCACCTTCACCACCGCCCTCTTATTGCCTCATAAAGTGGGAGCAGATAGTTAAAAATAATCCCTTAGCTTTAATGGCGCTTTTCTCATTCCGAAGCACTGTTCATGTTCGCGCCTTATTTGATCTTCACAACAACCCTAAGGGTAGGTATTATTAACCCAATTTATGGGGCAAGAACAGAGACTTATTAAGAGCGTCACGTGTCCCAAGGCACGCAGCTGGCAAAGGCAATCGGCGCTCTACCCAGGACTGCCCGCTCCCCACGTGTCCAGGGCCTCCCATCCATCCTTTCCTGTCTAGGTCTCCTCTAGCTCCAGCACAGTCCAAGGTTCTTTTCTCTACGTCTTTTTTTAAAGAGGCCTGCTCCTTGTTTTGCTACCCATGAACCTGGCTCTGCCGTAGCGTATGCTGGCAAGCAGCAACGCTCCACAAGCAGGGGGTGCTGCACACTAACTCCCGAGGCTGGTGCGGCAGAAGCCCCTGTGGAAGGAGACAAAATAGTCCTCCTGAAATTCTTTTTGTTGTTGTTTTAATGTTTATAAGTATTACTTGTGCGTAGTGTGCATTCTTGAAGGTAAAAATGAGCCCACAATGTACCAGCTCCCCAGTTCCCTTAATGTACACTTATATGATGAGCAAATGTATATTTTCCACGCAGATGGTAGCACGCAAACACCCTCGCTTTATCTTTTACTTTTCATGGAAATTTATATTATACAATAGCCACTATTCTTACTTCAGATATTTCAAGATTATTTATCTTCTATGCATTTATTTTTGCTAGTGAGGCAGGGTTTCATGTAGCCCAGGTTGTCCTCAAATTCACTATGTAGTTGAGGATGACTTTGAAATTCTAGCCAGAAGGTGGTAGCACATACCTTCGATACTAGCACTCAGGAGGCAGAAGGAAGCAGATCTCTGAGTTTGAGGCCAGTCTGATCTGCAGAGTGAGTTCCAGGACAGCCAGGACTACATACAGACACACAGACACAGACACACACACAGAGGAAAGGAGGAGAGAAGAGGAGAGGGGAGGGGAGAGGAGAGGAGAGGAGAGGAGAGGAGAGGAGAGGAGAGGAGAGGAGAGGAGAGGAGAGGAGAGGAGAGAGAAATTCTAATCTTTTCTCCCAGTTTCTTTGTACTGGGTATCTATCAGACACACGTGCTAGGCAAGCACTCTCCCAACTGAGCTACACCTCCAGCCCAAGGTAACTACCATGAAGATCAGTCCATGTCATAATTCACAACACTGAATCAAACGGAAGAGCCAGAAGTCTTGACCAGCTCCTCTTGCACAGTTGCAACTGGAGCTGCAATAGATGCACTGGTGCCTTGGTACTTTGCGCATGCGCATTTCTGAAGCATGGCTTCCCAGAAGAGAGGTTGTCTCCTTGCAGTTTGTAATGTCAGTCAATACTGCTAAGTTCTATACACAAATGGTGCTTGCAGCTGTATCCGTGGTCACGCGGGAATGTTTCGTATACCCTCACCAAACCAGAGACTTAACGGGTGGTTTCTGACCTTGGCCTGTCCCATAGGTGGGAAGATGGCTTCTCATGGTGACTTTCATTCAATGCCTCTGATAATGAGAGACCCTGACCTCTGAAATTCATCCTGTGTAACAGTCAGCAGAGCTTCTTCATGCTAGGTTCCATTGTGGCTTCTTCTCCCCAGTTAGTCCTAGCCCAATATTCTTTCTTTAAGTGCATCTATCCATCTGTCTATCTATCTGTCTGTCTGTCTATCATCTATCTATCATCTGTCTGTCTATCATCTATCTATCATCTATCTGTCTGTCTGTTTACCTATCTATCTATCTATTCATCCATCTTCCTTCCATCCAACTATCCTCCCATCTATCTATCTATTTGGGTAGTGGGGAGGGACATGCCATGATCCATGTGTGGAGGTCAAAGGACAACTTTCAGGAGTCATTTCTCACCCTCCACCATGTGCGCCCCAGGGATTGAACTCAGGTCATCAAGCTTGGCTGTAAACACCTTTACCCACTTTCCCATCTTGCTGGCCCCTTTCTAGCCCAACTTTCATTTCGTTTCTTGCCTGCTGTCCATCATCCTACTTTATTGTATCATGTAAAAAGCCATTTTCATTGCCTGACCATCCTCACCGGGTGAAGCAGGGGGGACCTTGCCTTTAGAGGCTTAAATGGGAGGAAAATGCGGTTGGTTTTGTATGTTTGTTGTCTTTTCCTTGTTTCTCAAGATTAGTTTGTAAAACCCAGTGAAGTAGAGCTCGGAGGTGTTGGATGGTTAGGGTTGGCCCTGAGTCCTTGTGGTTCCGAGCCCCACAGGCCAAGGAGTCTCCACATCCCAGTCCATGTGGGATGTTTAGAAGATAGATGTGTTGTGTAAACTGTGACCTCATCTATTGTCAAGGGACACTGTTTACTTTGTGACTGGCTATTTGGAACTTCATCCTTAGAAATTTCGGAGCCAGGTGAACATAAAATATGTCTGAGACTTGTAGTACAAGTCTAGAATCCCAGGTATTTGGGCAGCTAAGACAAGCAGATCATAAATTCAAGGCCAGCCTTGTGAACTTAGACCTTGACCTCAAAATAAAAAAAGAAAAAAGAAAAAAAGAAAGAAAGAGAACAGGATACCACTCAATGGGAGAGTATTTCCTAGTGTTCAGAGGATCCTAGCTTCTGTTCCTTGCACTGCCCAAAACAGACAAAGGCCATGAAACATAAAATGTGTTTGCCTATAATATTGTTTTGATTGGTTGGTAGTTTAGGAGATTTAGTTTTATTTGGTTTGAGACAGGATCTCTATTCATGGCTCTGGCTTTCATGGAATTCACTATGTACTCAATATATAGAGCAGGCTAGTCTTGAACTCACAGAGTTCTGCCTGCTTCGGCCTCCTGAGCGCTAGGATTAAAAGTATGTGCAACCATGACCCGCTAATATTTTTTTAAACACGGGTATGCGTGTTGAAATGCATGCAGGTGCTTGTGTGTGAGCCCGCATGTGGAGGGTGGGTTGAACGTATTCCTTGACCACACCCCACCTAACATATTGAGACAAAGTCTCTCAATTGAATACTCAGCTCATCCATTTGGTTCTGCTAACTGGTCACCTCACCCCTGTCTCCATCTCTTCACACTCTGGGGTTACAGGTAGGCCATCTGCCAGCATCACTTGCAGCTCTTTCAGGGGACTGGAGTTCAGTTCCCAGCACCCACAAGGCAGCTCCTATCTATAACTCCAGTTCCAGGGGATTTGACACCATCTTCTGACCTTTGTGGGTACCAGACACACATGTAGTACACATTTCATACACGAAACCAAAATATTCGTGCTCATAAAATAAAATAAACCTAAAAACATATTTTAAAGGATTTATTTATTTTTATTTGCACTGGTGTTTTACCCACATGTCTGTCTGTGTGAGGGTGCCAGATCCCTTGATTATAGACCGTTGTGAGCTGCCATGTGGGGACTGGGAATTGAACCTGGGTCCTCTGGAAGAGCAGCTAATGCTCTTAACTGCTGAGCTATCTCTCCAGCCCCTAAAAGAAATGTTTTATGTGGAGCTGCAGGGATAAGTCCCGCCCCTTAGGGGGCGTGTTCGCCTAGGGCTAATGTTTGCCTATAAATTTGGCAAGCGTGCTCCCAACCGCTGCTTCTGCTTTCCTGGTCTCCGCAGGAATGGTGGTTCTGTAAGTCTATTAAAGCTATATATATATTTTTTTACAATCTGTCTGCATTCGTTTACACCATTACATGGAGCTTACTTAACGGAAAGGTAAGACTGGACGGTGGTGGCACACACCTTTAATCTCAGCACTCAGGAGGCAGAGGCAGGCGGATCTCTATGAGTTCGAGGCCAGCCTGGTCTACAGAGTGAGTTCCAGGACAGTCAGGGCTACACAGAGAGACCCTGTCTTGAAAAAGAAGAATGAAAAGGTTAGGATCCCAGGGCCCTTTTCCATGTGGAAGCTCCGAGCCATTTCTCAAGTCTCTCTTTCTTCACAGCCCCAGAAAGCTTCACCCCATGGGTGAGTCCTGACCATTGCCGCAGACTGATGCTACTTAAGCTGCCATCTCCATTCACCTGAGAAGCACCCAGCGCCCCCCTTTGTCCCTGTCTCCTCAGACAAGGTAGGAATTATCATACGGACATTTGTCTTGGTTTTATTACTATTTATTTAGATAGCATCTTTTGTAGCCCAGGCTACCCAAACTCACCGAGTAACTGAGGATGACCTCGTGCTTGTCATCCTCACGCCTCCATTCCCTAAATGCTGGGGTTGCAGGCCTGTACCACCATGCCTGGTCTCAGTAGCACTGAGGGTTGAAACCAAAGCTTCAGAAAAGCCGGGCAAGCACTCTACCGACTGAGCCACATTCCTGATCCCACGTGGGACTTTCAAGTGGGTTTCTTTCTGCCTTCCAGTTTCTGAGAATCCGTCCTTCAGGAAACTCATCTTCTCCTGTGGGGTAGCCTTACTAGCCAGGCCTCCCATTCACAGTACTGGGGCTGCCCTGCCATGTCCTCCTAAAGCACACTTCCAATCCAGGCGTCTGTGGAGGTTCCCCAAGGCCCACTAAATGAAGTGCAAATTCTTTAGTTTGGAATTTAAGGGCCCTGTGATACGGCTCCTGTCTGCTTTTCTGATCCCTTTTCCTCTGCCTCACATTCTAGCCACACCGACTTACTCCTCAAGTCTCTGTACCCACACCCAGGCTTTGGCTGCGCTGTGTGGCCTCAGCCCAGAGCCCATCATCCTCTGCGCTCACACACTTCTCTACCTTGCTTTTCCCACCGGGAGAGGTAGCACATTGTCTCGGTTAGGGTTTCCTGCTGCTGCGATGAAACTCCCTCGCCAAAAAAGCAAGCTGGGGAAGAAAGGCTTTATTTATTTGGCTTACACTTCCAGATCATAGTCCAACTGGAGAAAAGCAGAACAGAAACCCAAGCAGGGCAGGATCCCGGAGGCAGGAGTCGATGCAGAGGCCATGGAGGGAGCTGCTTACTGGCTTGCTACCCATGGCTTGCTCATCAGCCTGCTTTCTTACAGAACCCAGGACCACCAGCCCAGGGATGGCACCACCCACCATGGGCCCCATTGATCACTAATTGAGAAAACGCCTTACAGCTGGAGCTCATGGAGGTGTTTTCTCAACTGAGGCTCTTTCTCTGATAACTCTAGCCCATGCCAAATTGACACACAAAACTGGCCAGCACACACATATTTTATCTATCTATCTGTCTGTCTGTCTATCCATTCATCCGTCCATCAGTCTGTCTGTCTATCCATCTATCTACCCATCCATCCATCCATCCATCCATCTACCTGTCTGTCTGTCTACTTTGGTTTTTCGAGACAGGATTTCTCAGTAGCTAAGGAGCCAGACCTGGAACTCACTCTGTAGACCAGGCTGGCCTCGAACTCACAGAGATCCTCCTGCCTCTGCCTCCCAAGTGCTGGGATTAAAGTCGTGCATTGCCACCACCCAGCTTTATTTTGTTTTGTTATTTGGGTTTTATGGGATACAATCTTATGCAGCCCTGGCTGGCGTCAGACTTGCTATGTAGCAGAAGATGACCTTGAACTCCTGATCTCCTTCAGCCTCCCCAATGCTGGGGTTACAGGTAAGTGCACCATGCCTGGCTCAATACTTGTAAAAAAGTTATTCTTGTGTATGTGTGTGTGTGCGTGCGTGCGTGCGTGCGTGTGTGTGTGTGTGTGTGTGTGTGTGTGTATGAGGCCTGCAAAGAACAGAGACATCAGATGTTCCCTGGAGCTGTAAAACTACATTTGGGTTCTGGGGACAGAACTCCTGACATCTGGAAGAATAGTAAATTAAAACTTAGCTGCTGAGCTGTTTCTTCAGCACTTAAGATTTCTTTCTTAAGATTTTATTTTATTATACTTTTATTCGTATGTGTATCTGTATTTTTGTCTGCACTTATGTTCCACATGCATGCAGTGTCGGCATAGGCCAGAAGAGGGCATCAGATCACCCGGAACTGGAGTTCCAAATGTTGGTGAGTTGCCAAGTGGATACTGGGACCCCACCATGGATCCTCTGGAAGAGTGGCCAGCCCTCTTAACTACCGAGCCCTCTCTCCAGCCCCTGTGTTGATTTTTAATTATGTGCGTGCTTGTGTGTCTAGGTGAGGGCATGTGCACGGCAGGCTGGGATCGCAGATGTATGCCACTACCCCTGACTTTTACGGAGGTACTAGGATTTTGAAGTCAGGTCCTCATAGTTTCCTGGCGAGCACATCGTTGACTGAGCTCTTCCTAGGCTCTATCTTTTGGGTTTTATTTGTTTGAGACAGGGTCTCATTGTGTAGTCTGGCTGGCTGGCCTAGAGCTGTCTATGTAGATCAGGCTGGCCTTGAACTCAAAGAACTCTCTCTGCTTGCCTCTGTCTTTCAAGTTCTAGAACTAAAGGGATGTGCCACCATACCTGGCTATTTTTAATATTCTTGATTAGTTGTACTTGTCTGTGTGTGGATGTATGTTTGACAGGTCAGAGGTGTCAAATGCTCTGGAGCCAGAAGCACATGTAGTATTGGGAATCAAACTCTGAGCCTCAGGAAGAACAGTTCCTGAACCATCTCTCCAGTCCAGGCCAGCCTGGTGTACCTACATAGTGAGTCCAGGACAGCCAGGGCTGCACAGTGAGACCCTATCTCAAAAAAAAAAAAAAAAAAAAAAAAGACAGCATTACTGAGGCCTGGAGCTTCTGTGTGGTACATCCATGCTAGGTATGTACTCTACCTCTAAAGCCACACCCCAATGTCTCTAAAAATGGACTGTTTGGGGCCTTGTCACATCCCCTGCTACAGCCACCCCTTCAGATTCCTGGAAAGTCAGGAGATGGTGCAGCTCTGAGCCCCTCCCCACACTCCCCTGCAAACACCCTACAGAGCGCAGTATACAGATCTGCCTAAGCAGGGAGACAACGGCCCCATGTGTGAGCCAAGGCACCTCGCACGTGTGTCTAACCGACTGGGGGAAAGAGCAGTTGTTTACTTGCAGGGTTTGACACAGCTGGAAAGAGAAATGGAAAGCTGTCTGTCCCCCCCCCCCCCGAGGCCCTGGTGTTCCCTGAGTGAACAGATGGGCACAGACACTTCTCTGCCACAGACCTGTTGGCGTGATGGGTGGTGGTCCGTGTGCTGACAGAGCAGGGTGAAGCAGAAGGGCTGGCCCTTTTCCACACTTCCTCCCAGCACATCTGCTAGCGGAGAGTGAGATCCCGGAGTCAGGAGACTCCTCCCTCCAGCAGCCGGGTGCTCTGGATCAGGCTCCTTAGTCCCTCTTCCCTAAAGACAGAGGTCGCTGCACCCTTGCTACCCTCTGTGTGGACATCCAAGGAGAAAATGTACACAAGAATGTCTTGTGAATTATATTCTAAAGATATTTATATCTTGCCTTGCTGTGGGATGGATTTCCAGAGAGTTAAAAGGTATGTAAGATGTGAAAATAGCACAAATTAAAAATGGGCATTTAAAAAAGAAACAAAAAACAGAAACAAAAAGGGGCCAGAACACAATGAGCCAGGACGGAAGGCAGGCGCGTCCACTGGTGTGTGTGGATTTCCACGTGATGGGCTGCTGCAATGGGTATTCTGAATCAGAGCACCAGGTCACTTGAGGCGATGGCGTTTCAGGGTATCTGGGACGGAGACTGAGCGCTCTTAGGAAAGCTGACTAAGTCGGATAGGCTGTGGGTCTGAGAGCGGGAACTGGTTCCCATCTTACCCTCTACCAGATGTTACTTCTTGAGTCCAAATCCAGATGTATTGGAACCTGGGGGCAGCCAGGTCTTTCTAACCGTTTTACCCATCCCCCACTCACCCTATCAGGGGACACTTAGGGGACTACCTTCTACTCAGGCGCTCCAGATAACAACAGCGCATGGCTCCAGGACCTGAGATGTGGCACAGTTGGCAGAGCGCTTGCCCAGCATGCTCAAAGCCCTGAATGGAGCCTCAGCACAGTGTGAATAGAGGAAGAGTGGGGGGCACATATCTGTAATCTCAGCGTTTGGGAGTTGGAGACAGGAGGATCAAAAATTCAAGGTCAGGGGCTGGAGAGATGGCTCAGTGGTTAAGAGCATTGCCTGCTCTTCCAAAGGTCTTGAGTTCAATTCCTGGCAACCACATGGTGGCTCACAACCATCTGTAATGAGGTCTGGTGCCCTCTTCTGGCTTACAGACATACACACAGACAGAATATTGTATACATAATAAATAAATAAGTATTAAAAAAAAATTCAAGGTCATTCTCAGCTACGTAGTGAGCTTGAGAACCACCTAGGCTATATGAGACCCTGTCTCAAAACAACAAAGAATTTTATATTTATACACATATATGTATATATGTATGTATGTATAATAAATGTCGTAAAGTTAATTGTCCCATTTATTTTCTGAGAGCGGTCTCTATATTGCCAAAGGTGGCCCAGAACTCTTCTTCTTTTGTAGTCGGGACTATAGAAAGGTAGCTTCATCCTTAAAGAAAAAAGGTTTATTTTCGTGTGCACGTGCATGCCTGTGTAAATTAGGTGCTCCATATTCATGCAGCTGCCCTCAGAGGCCAGAAAACATCAGATGTCCCTGGAACTAGAGTTCCAGACAATTGTGAGCCTCTTAATGTAGGTGCTGGGAACCGAACCTGGGTCCTCTGCAAAAGCAGTAAGCACTCTTAGCTGCTGAGCTGTCGCTCCAGCCCCCATTCAGACTTTTAAAATGTTTGTGTCAGGGTTTTTTCTTATAAGTATACAAACATACTTAACGCCACCTCAGTCTGCTCTTTGCCACACAGACTCAGCATTTTGTCCTTAGCTTTCCTCCTGCCCTCATTCTTCCCACCTCTCTCTGCTCCTTCTCTTTGGCAGTGTTCCCCCTTAGACCAACCATACAGAGAGTAATGATGATTCGGGAACATGAGGCTCCCTGGGGACTGTAAGGTCAAGGGGCGCTCTATCAGAGTCCAGGCTGCTTGAGGCTCTGGGCAAGACCAGCCGCTGGGAGCTGGGAGTGGCAGCTCTTGATAGATAACATCGCTAGACTGTGACTCACCCCTGTGGCAGTCTGGAAGCACAGTCTTCAGCGCTCAGAGCCTTCAAAGGACTGCACATGGCCCTCTGAGGCACTGTCAGCAAGCGAGAGTTCAGGCTGCCTCATTCCTGAGGCGGACGCTTCATTCCCCTTTACTTCATATTGAGAGCCCCACAAGATAACAGTTTATGTGTTGGAGATGGGTGTGGTGGTGTTCCCCGATAATCTCAGCACTCAGGAGGCTGATGCAGGAGAATTGGGGCCAGACTGGGAAGTCTTTAAAGAAATAAAAGTAAATGTGTGTGGTTGGAACCTGAAGAGAGAAAGAAGCCTGTCCTCTTGGTGGGAGAAGAGGGCACCGATCTCATCCAAACAGAGATTTGGCACCTGAGACTTGACTCACTCTGGGGACCCTAACCCGGGTTCTAGAGTTAGAATCAAGCAGGATTCCCTAAGGGTCACACACAGTGTGTTCTCACATTCCTGAGGCAGGACCTGACTGGAGCTGGTGGTCTAGAACTCCCTCTGTGAGGGGAGACAGAACTCCCTTGTGAAAGGAGACATAACTAGTCTCTCAGAACTCCCCATCTGGTGGAGCAATTTAAGCTAAAACAATAAGGAAGTCTTTGACAAAGCACTATTGTTTCCAGTTGTGAATCTTACAAAGGCTGAAGTTACAGAGAATGATTGGCATTGTGGCGGGGCTCTCCAGGAGCATGTATTGAGCCACTCTGAATCGCAGAGGGTCCCCACAATGCTTCAAAGAGTCCTTTCCAGGGTCGGGGGACAACTTGGTAATAGAAAGCCTGAATTTCACTTCTGCCACTGGCAAAAATCTTTCGTATAAAACCAACACAGGCGGATGGGTCCCACACAAAGCTAAGCATCAGTGCTGGACTGACTGAGGAAACAGTCATCAAGTTAGATGTCCTGGGAATAAGAAAGGCAGCCCAAACCCAGGACCCCACTGCCTCCAGCTACAGCACTGACTTCAGGTGACATGAGGACCATTGAGTGTTCCTGGGGCCGAGGTGACAGTGCGGGGAAGGGAGACAGCTTGGGTATGGGAGATCTGTTCTACCTAAGGAGGGCATAGGGAGGGAGGAGTCGGGTGCACCAGATGGAGTGGAGGGGAAAGCCAGGGGAGATCAGGACTCACTTGCCAGCCATGGCATCAGCATGACCACCTACTTTCCCAAACTCTCTAGGCATCTGTCCCAAACACAACCACCCTGCAAGGCATGGCTGCCATCACCCATATTTTTTTCTTTCTTCTTCTTCTTCCCTGCCCCACCCCATTCTCCTTGAGTAGATGGCCTACAGAGGAGTGCTATTCTTGTACACAGAGATATTTTATGTTACTTGTGTGTAGGTTTTGCTTACCTGTCTGTCTATCTGTCTGTCTGTGCATCACTTACATGTCTGGTGCCTGTGGAGGTCAGAAGAGGACATCGGAGCTCTGGCACTGAAGCTGCAGATGGTTGTGAGCCACCATGTGGGTGCTGGGACCTGAACCCAGGACCTCTTGAGCTACAAGTGCTCTTAACCACTGAGCCATCTCTCCAGCCCCTTCTTTTTCTTATATAGTACCACCACCGGGCTTTTTTTTTATTTTTTTTGGGACAGGGTTTCTCTGTGTAGCTCTGGCTATCTTGGAATTTATTCTGTAGACCAGGCTGACCTCGAACCTGGAGATCTGCCTGTCTCTGCCTCTAGAGTACTAGGATTAAGGGTGTGTGCTTCCATGCCGAACAATACATTTTTTTTTAAATTCAGAGACAGGGTCTTGCCACGTTGTCGAGGGTGATCTTGACCTTTCAATCTTACTTTCTCAGCCTCCATTGGGAGCCCTCTTGTTTTCAAAGTGAGGCTCCAAGGACTGAAACTACCAACACCCCACTCATGTTGACTTGAAATTCAACCCTGTGTTTTCTGCTCTTAGGCCTAGGAACTAACCCACTATGCTATCTTGTCACCCCATCAGGCTGGTGTTTCTGGTCAATACTGATCCTCTGGTCCCCACTCTATGCCCCTATCAGTTGCCCAAGCAATTGTTTCTGCCCAGTGTTTGGGGCGCAAAGGAAAGGCATCCACAGGGCTGCTGGAGGGCTGCACTTGGTGCCTCCCTCCCTTCCCTTACCCAGCCCACCTCTACCTGCTTAGCCCAGCTGACTCAGGTTAGGAAAGTGAGGCAAGGCCAGGGGCTTTTCTTTCCTACTGAGAAGAAAGGGCTAAAATTCTGCCATCTCCCATAGAAGACGGAGGCACTTCTGGGTTTCCTGTTGCTCCCAACGCGGGCCAGATAATTGGAGACAGATTTGGGGGCTTGGATTGGGAGGTGAGGCTTGAAATACAGTCATCAAGCCTCCTGTGGGCCTGTGTGCGCTTGCACATGTGTAGTTTTGTGTGGCTTCTTTGTGTGTGTATGTGTACACACATGCACGTGTGTGTGTCAGTGTGGTATGTATATCTACTGTGTGCATGAGAAACACGTTTATGTTCCTTATATTCTTCGCTAGTGTGCTGGACTCTGCATGGGGTCTGTGTGCAACTGTGTAGGGTGAGGCATGTGTATGGGGATGGGGGTTGTGGGGAGTGTGTGGGGAGAGGTGTGGGTGTGTGAGTGTATCCATAGTGTGTGTGTGTCAGGTGACAGTGTGGTTTGTGTATCTACTGTGCGTATGAGAAGCATGCCTATGTGCTTTTTTTTTTTTTTTTTTTTTTTTGAGACAAGGTTTCTCTGTGTTGCTTTGGGGCCTGTCCTGGAACTAGCTCTTGTAGACCAGGCTGGCCACAAACTCTCTGCCTCCCAAGTGCTGGGATTAAAGGTGTGCCACCACCACCCGGCTTTTATTTTTTTATTTTATTTTTTTGCTTCTCAAGACAGGGTTTCTCTTTGTAATTGTCCTGGCTGTCCTGGAACTCACTCTGTAGACCAAACTGGCCTTTAATTCACTGAGATCTGCCTGCCTCTGCCTCCCAAGTGCTGGGATAAAAGATTTGCGCCACCACTGCCTGGCTGTTCCTTGTATCCTTTGTTAGTGTGCTGGACTCTGTGTAGTATGGTGTGGTGTGATGTGGTATGGACTGTGTGCACACATGGTGTGTGTGTGTGAGTGTGTGTGTGAGAGTGTGTGAGAGTGTGTGAGTGAGAGTGTGTGTGTGTGTGAGAGAGTGTGTGTCTGTGAGAGTGTGTGTGTGTGTGTGTGTGTGTGTGTGTGTCTGAGCCTCTGTGAGAAGCTTCTTGGTTTGATTGTTTTCCTATGTGAGATTCAGTGCAGCTTGACAAAATCTCATCAACCCTTTTAGGATCCTATTACCTAAGTCTTGGTGAGTAAATGTAAAACAGTAATTAAGATAAAGAAACAAAGAAAAAATCAGGCAGGCAAATGGCCTTCAGGGAGAGGATGTAAAGGAGACATCCAAGCAGAGAAGAATAACAGCTAAGGGGATCTCATGCAGGGCCTCGGAACTCCTTTAAATGATGACAAAGCCCTCTCCCCCTTCTCTTCCCTCGCTGCTGAAGGACAGCACAAACCTCCAGGCTGATTCAGCAATGTTGAGTGGCCCAAGGCCACACAGAAGAGGGGCCCCATTGCCTTCCTACCTGAACCTCAGACCCAGAAGGAGAGTCCAGCCCTTTCCTCACAGCCCCTCGGCACACATTCGTGAATGTAAATGTTAGAAACTGGACCCAACCTAGTTGCAAAGTCATTGGGTGCAGCATACCTGCAAAGTGTCAGGCCCTGGGCTGGCTACTTCACAAACAGGTTGGTGGACTTCTGGTTTTGTTTCTTAGGCACTGGGGGATCCCAATATGGTGAAAGCTAGGCAAAAGCTCTACCAATGAACTTTATCCCAAGCTCCATTTATATACAGTTTTTCACGTGTGTGTGTGTGTGTGTGTGTAACAGTTATGAATAAGCTAGATACTACTGTTCTGCAGAGGAATGTGAGGCTTATGATAAAACAAGGACCTTAACCTCCTGTAGTTGCCCCGAATGATTATGTATCTATTCACGCCACCAGCATGTGTGGGACCTGGGGCTGTACATAGCTGGTAGAAGTGCTAGCATGCATGAGACCCAGGGTTCGAACCCTTGCATCACATAAACCAGGTCTGTTTCCCAACACTTAGAGGCAGAGGCGGGAAGATCAGAATTTCAAAGTTACTCTCAGCTACATAGTGAGCTGGGGGCCAACATAGGACAGACATAAGACACTGTCTTAAAACAAAGCAAAACCAAAAAACCTTATCTGCCTTGGGCAGATAAGAGATGGGTAAGATGTAGGCCCTGCCTTCACAGAATCACCCCACCAGACGGCATCAATGATGCTCCAAGGATAAACTTCCCACTCTTTACCTCGGCTGACTGTTCTCAATACTAACGCTGTTGTGCCTGGGCTGAGAACATAAAGCTATGCTACTCCCCAGATCAATGTTTCCTTATAAAGACCTTTGCTGGAAGGACTGGGTGTGGAAAAGGCCACACAGTGGGAAATAGACGTGCGTTCTGGGGCCTGAGAGTGAACAAGACATAGCATAGCAACAGCCTGCCTATCCACCCTGACTTCTTCGTAGCTTGGCATTTGCTAGGTATCTTTAGATGATAGGAGGAAAGAGGGGAGCAGGGAAGACACACATTTGGTCTCTCTGGGCTGGTCTCTGACGTCCCGAAGTGGCTGGTTGGGTGGGGATGAGGATGCGAATCCCCTCCTCATTTGTTTTTTTTTTTTTTAAATATTTATTTATTTATTATGTATACAATATTCTGTATATATGCCTACAGGCCAGAAGAGGGCACCAGACCTCATTACAGATGGTTGTGAGCCACCATGTGGTTGCTGGGAATTGAACTCAGGACCTCTGGAATAGCAGGCAATGCTCTTAACCGCTGAGCCATCTCTCCAGCCCCCCCTCCTCATTTGTAACAGCCTGACTCAATTCCCCCAGGAGCCGCCAGCCTTCTCCAGCTAAATCGCTTCCAGTTTGTTTAGTCAAACCCTTGGCCCCAACATCAAAGCCCCTCTGGAGTTTCTGGGGGTTGTTGTTCTTGCATGGTGTTTATTTCAGAGATGGGTTTGGCTGTCACTGTCTGTGTGGAATGGGCAGGAGAGAGACTGCTGGTTTCAGAAACACCAGGTCAGAAAGGTGGGACGACAGTTTTCATGACAGCGACCCTGAGGACACTATTTCCCCCATGACTGCCCCTGGCTGGGGCATGGGTACAGGAGACAGAAGGCTGCCTCATCCTGCTCATAGAGAGCCTTGCCACTGCCCAGTGAGCCAGCCCCAACTCCTTCCATACCTGAATGCCCTTTCTGCCAAGAGCCCTAATACCTTTCTCTTCGTCCAATTAACTGAACATGCGCTTGGCTACTGGTGCCTTCATTTGGCCTCATTTGGCTCGGCTCTGGGCTCTGGCACCTTTTTTCCCCAGGGAGCTGCTGCAGGTTCCAGCAGATCTGGTCTTTCCCATAACCACCCCAGGTGCCTAGCTCAGGCTGAGCACTCAGAGAGAGGACCTCTGTCTAGATACTATGGGTGGGGCAGGATGCTGGTGACGGTCCAGGTGAGGTTGAGTTTCTAGGACTCTCTCCAGGAAAAAAAAAAGAAAAGAAAAAAATCCGCCCTGGGTGAAGAGGAGACGTTTCTTGGCCTGAGCCATTCTTTAAAGCAAGAACAAAGAATAGAATGAGATAGGAACAGGGAACGTGTAGCTGCAAGGGAGCCAGGGCTTCATTAACCAACTGAACATAAAATAGTCTCATGAGTTGCAGCAACAACACGGTCTTGGGCCTACTGCTGGTCCCTGGAAACCGGAGGGGTCTCCAGACTTCCCTCACCATCCTTCCAGAGGATTCAGATTCAAATCCCAGCGCCTACATGGCAGCTCACTTCACGTGACAACTCTCAACTGTCTGTTAATTCTAGTTCCAGGGGATCCAACAAGCCTCTTCTGGCTTCCATGGACACCAGGCACGCATGTGTTATACAGACAAACACACAGGCGAAACACCCATGTGCATAATAAAATAATAAAAAAAAAATAAAAAACAAAACAAAACACAAAAAAACAAGAGACCAGCTGGATGGTCTTGAATTAGAGCTGACATGGAATTGAAGGTTGGGTATGAATTTAGCTATTGTCCCTGACGCGAGACAGTGGGAAAGGCTTGGAGCACACATCCGTGAGGCTAGAAGTTGGTCCTTCCCCGGAGCTGCTGTCTAGGGGCTTAGCTAGGCTAACTAAGGTGGGATCCTGCTCTGTGTTAGGTTGAGTCTAACTTGGACTTCTCCCCCACATAGTGTGCGCAGTCAGAAGACCTGAACACAGACTGTCCATCTCCAAACCAGTTCCTTCTCTTCCTCCTCCTGCCAGCCGTCAAATCAGAACCTCAAGAGTGCTAGGCAGGTACTGTACCACGGAGCGATGCCCTCATCCCTGAGCCACTGTCCTTAAGGCCTTAAGGAACTGGTCCTGGGTAGAGTGAGATGCCCCTTTGAGTCCGTCAAACATGCACTGTTGTCAGCGCCCAAGCCCTCCTTCAATGTCTATGCCACCTTTGCCAACCAGATATCTGTCTTCTGCGTTCATGTGGCTGCAACTGGTGATTAAAACCATTGGTCCGATTGGGGGTAAGCGGCCTACATCCCTGGCATAGTTGCTAATCCCTTAAAAGTATGTTTTTAATAATCATGGGAGAGGAGGTCAGGGTGGGTGGTCTTGTGATCCAGCCATCTCTGTCCCCCCCACCCCCGTTCCCATGGTTTCTCCTGGGCAGACACTCTGGGGTGTGTTAGGAAGACTGCCCAATTCTGCAACAGATGGACATGGTGCCTGGTACACAGCTGCCGCTAGCATTCGGGGACAGGGCTGTGCCAAGGGCGTGGCTAACTGAAGTGCCCAGGGGTCAAGAGGCTTTTGCCACGTGGAAGGATTAAATATAAGCCCTGCATCGCTCTCAGTCCTAAGCCAAAGGCCTGGGGAGGAAGTGCGCATGCCAAGAGTCCCTTACCAAAGCAACTCCATTCCAGGTTTCTGCACTCTCTTTCCTTAGAAGAGCTTCAAGCCAAAGGGGACCCAGTCCTACTCACTTTTAAGTTCTTTGAGTCTCCCAATTGTCCTCAACCATTTGATTAATAATTTACTATCTGGCGTGCACATAGTAAAAATAAGCTATGTAATAATAGAATGTGTATAATATAATTATTGGTGGATGTATTTTATTGATTACTTTGGCAGACCCAGCCAGGTATAGCAGCATTCACCACTAATCTCAGCATTCAGGAGGCCAAGGCAGAGGTGGAACTGTAAGTTTGAGGTTAGCTTGGTCTATATAACAAGTTTTAAGTTAGCCAAGGCTACATAGTAAGACTCTGTCTCAAAACAAAACAAAACAAAAGCAAACAACTGGTGTGGGACAATTGTCTATATTCTGTCAATTATGTTTTAAATAAACGCTGATTGGCCAGTAGCCAGGTAGGAAGTATAGGCAGGACCACCAGACAGGAAGTAGAGGTGGGCCAATGAGAACAGGAAAATTCTGGGAAGGAGGAAGCCCATTCCTCCCCAGTCCTGTCCAGACACTGAAGAAGGAAGATGTGACCTGACCCATTGAAAAAGGTACTGAGCCATGTGGCTAACATATACTAGAATGATGGGCTGATATAAGTTATAAGAGTTAATAAGAAACCTGAGCTAATGGGCCAATCAGTTTATAATTAATATAGACCTCTGTGTGATCTCTTTGTGGCTAAATGGCTGTGGGACCTGGTGGGAGGACAGAAACTCAGACAACAAAAAATAAATATAATTATTTTTTTTTTCACAACAAGCTGTCAAACAGTCTTTATTATCCTATTTTATCTTCAATGCTGGGGAACCAGGACTCATGTTAGACAAGCCTAACAGAGTTAGTATTTCATTACAGAGCTGTATTTCTAGCCCTGTTATCCTGCTTCAGTTATGAGACACCCGAGACTCCGAAAGGCTAATTTACTCAAAGACACATAACGGGTAAGATACAGGGTCACCATCAGCCCCAGGCCTCTGGCCAACTTCAAACACAAGTTTCTAACTTTGATGTTATACCATAGAAAAGATGAGGAATAAAATTAAGATAAATCATCACTTCCAAAATTCGGAGACTCAAGTTGAGCGTGGTGGTACACGCCTTTAATCCTAGCACACTGGAGGCAGAGACAGGTAGATCTCTGTGAGTCAGAGGCCAGCCTGGTCTGAATGAAGAGACCCTGTCTCTAACAAACTAAAAAGCAAAAACAAAACAAACAGACAAAAAGGCAGATGACCTGGTCCCCAGACAAGATGCATATACACACACTAAAGTACCTTTCAAGGGCATTGTAGCTGGGAGCCTTGAGAGTGGTTCCTCACAGGTTTAGAGAATAGAGAGTTGGTTAAGAATGACGGAGGTCACTGAAGACTTCAGAGAGATTGGTGTAATGTTAAATCTGAAATACCCTCCCACACGCCTGTCTTGAACACTTGTTCACCAACTAGCAGCACTATTTTGGGAAGAAGCACTTCTAGAAGGGAAGAAGGTCACTAGGGCAACAGCCTGGCTTTCTTGGCTCCTCCTGTGCCCTCCACTTCCTGGTTCACTATGATGTGAACAGCCTTGGCCACATTCCCACCACCAAGGTCTGAATTGCTCTGCCATTGCTTTCCCACCATATGGACTAAAACAAAAATATAACATAATAAATGGACCATAATAAACCCTTTCTCCCTTAAGGTGCTTCTGTCACAGAGATGAGAAAGTAACACAGATAAACTGGAATTCAGTGGTAGTGAGTGTATCAGGCTGCCTTACTGAAGCCTGTTGTAAGATGTTTGTCTTCCAGTATCTTGTAAGCAGACCTCTTTAAAAACAAAAACAAGACTTTTCTTTCTTTCTTTCTTTCTTTCTTTCTTTCTTTCTTTCTTTCTTTCTTTCTTTCTTTCTTTCTTTTCTTCTTCTTCTTCTTCTTCTTCTTCTTCTTCTTCTTCTTTTTCTTCTTCTTCTCCTCCTCCTCCTCCTCCTCCTCCTCCT
>NW_004949142.1:2043306-2085019 GCF_000317375.1 Microtus ochrogaster
TCTTCTTCTTCTTCTTCTTCTTCTTCTTCTTCTTCTTCTTCTTCTTCTTCTTCTTCTTCTTCTTCTTCTTCTTCTTCTTCTTCTTCTTCCTTTTCATAATGAGGTTTCTTTGTATAACAACCCTAGTTGTTCTGGAACTAGCTCTTTTAGACCAGGCTGGCCTCAAACTCACAGAGATTCTCCTACCGCTGCCTCCCAAGTGCTGGGATTAAAGGTGTGCACTACCACCGCCCGGCTGAACTTTTCCTTTTAATGTGAATGAGCATTTTGCCTACATACATGTTTGTGTGCCATGTTTTGCCTGGTCCCTATAGAGGCAAGAAGAGGGAATCAGAACCCCTGGAACTGAAGTTACAGATGGTTGTGAGCTGCCCTGTGTGTGTGCTGGGGCCTTAACAAGTCCCATGGAAGAGCAACCAGTGCTCTTAAGTGCTGAGCCATCTCTACAGCCCTGGCCTCCTCCTAACATTCGCAGAACTTAGGGCAAGAATCCAAATAAAAGTCATAGACAAGAAGTTACAAATATTTAAAGATTGTAAGTCGAGAAAACCATCCAATAGAGCGTTCACCTGGAAACACGCCTCCCTAGCGACTTAGGGCTTTGAACTGGAGCGTGGTGGTGAGCGTGGTGGTGCTGTCCCATCTTCTGGCATCCCCACCTTCTCTCTCATCACACTAGCAGTTTCCCTTGGCTCCATTCCTAGGAGACTTCTCTAGTCTATCTGTGCACATCTGTCAACTCCCGGATGTCTTTCAACAGCCATTACTGCCCTCAAGAGGATGGAAGGGGCAGTGGCTCCATAGGCCTTGGGAGTAGGCTCAGGTCACCTGGATAGAGGATTTGGGGGACTGAGAAAGAACCAGAACTAGGTCAGAGGAGTTCTTACCTTGGGCATTTAATTTAAGGCATGCCAAAATCTCAGTCACAAAAAAAAAAATAAGTAAATAAAAATAATATTAAATTACAAGATTTTAACAATCAGAACTAGAGGCTGGAGATGGAGGAAGGAAGAGGGAATTCAGGGTCATCCTTGGCTATACACTGCACTCCACCAGGCTGGGCTGCCTCAGAAAAAGAAAGTAAAAATAAAAGTCAGAATTAATGGGAAAATGTCATATTTTTAAAAATTAACTTTGGAGGCTGAAGAGCTAGCTCAGCAGCTAGGAGTCCATCCCACTCCTGCAAAGGAGCAGAGTTCAGCTTCCCAGCACCTATATCGGGAGGCTCACACTCTCCTCCATGACTCCAGGGTGATCCGGAACCTCTGGCCTTCCTGTCTACAAACCCACACACAGACTCACACCCATACACACAATTAGGAATTAAAAAATAAATAGTTTTTAAAAGAAGAAATCAACTTTTAAAATGGCCAGTATTTAACTTTTAAAAGACCAATATTGCTTTTTTTTTCTTTTATTGACTGATTTATTTAGCCTCAGACTCCACGTGATTCCATACACCCCTGGAGCAGGACCCCAGAGCACAGTGTGGAGGGAGAGTTAGTGAGGACGCAGCTGGAGCGGGATGATAACACAGGGACGCGATCTGGAGGCTCCTGGGACAGACGCTCTACAGGAATGCTCTTGTCTGGAGCCTCGGAGTGGTGGAAATTGAAAAGTGCACGAGAGCTTCAGCTCCCAGCAGAGTACCCGTTTCCTAGGCCCTCAATAAACAGTTCTTAAATAAATAAATAAATAAATAGATAGATAAATAAATAATAAATAAATAAGCTGGGCGGTGGTGGCCCACACCTTTAATCCCAGCACTCGGGAGACAGAGGCAGGAGGATCTCTGTGAGTTCGAGGCCAGCCTGGTCTACAAGAGCTAGTTCCAGGACAGGCTTGAAAGCTACAGAGAAACCCTGTCTCGAAAAACTAAAAATAAATAAATAGATCAAGCTAACTTTCCAAGGGTTACCAGGAAGGTCGCTTGCAGCATAACACCAGCATCATGGTGCTGGCTGAACCAGGGATTGTGGCAGAGGCAGGCAACCTGTCCAAGGCTTGGAGAAGCAGGAGCAGCCATCCTGGGGCAGACTCGGAGCAGGGTTAAGAAGGCAGGAGGGGGCTGGAGTGCGGCTCAGTGGTACAGCACTGTGGAAGGTCCTGGGCTCCCTCTGAGAAATACAAAGAAGACAAGAGGAAGGGAAGGAGATGCAAGATGGTGGGAGGTAGAGGAGGAGGGAAGAGTTGGGGGACAAGCCAAACCAGGGAACCAGAGAGTAAGCAGGAAAGAGATCTGTGGAGCCTGGCAGGAAGAGCGTGGGGGTCTGAAGTGGGTTTGCTTTCTACACAATGAATCAGCAGGGTCCTGGGGAGGGAGAATCAAAGGCTCTGAGTGGGGCTCCCAGAAGCCCAGAGCAGAACGGGGCAATTACTCAAGGAAGGGTCTCACAGTTCCCTCCCAACTGACTCAGGGTACACATTAATATTTCCCATTTCAGGCCTAAACCCTCGCCCCATTACCCTCCCCTTGTCTCTCCCTCTTCCCTCCCCCATGTCCCCAGAGAAGGTCAAAGACATTTGATTACGAAGTCTCTCTACTTAAATGCTTGGGAATCCCACAATGGGTCAGTGTGTGACGGCCGCATCCTCCTAACTCCATCTTCCTTCTGTCTGGATGTCTGGAAATGCCTGCCTTTCTGGGATGTCATCAAGGACACGTGGTGAGTGGGGACATCCCTTGGGACGTGGGTGAATTTCGCAGCTCAGGTGATGCTCTCTGGGGTTTGGACCAGTTTCCTCTTTGCTGCCCAAGTCCCTCCCACTGGTCAGAGAGAGGTTTGAACAACCCCCCCCCCCCCCCCGCCCAAAGACGTGAACCCAAAAGAGAAAGAAATTCGAGTTTTCAATTTTGGAATGATCCCCTGTGTCAGGCACTGGGTGAGGCTGTTACAAAAATAAACTCAGTTGCCTGGAAAGGTTTTTGTTCTCTGTTTCCCTTCAGTAAAGTAGTTATTGTTATTGTGGTTATTGTTATCATTGGGGACTATGCACGCTCACACGACAGTGGGGAAGCCAGAAGTCAATGCTGGGTGTCTTCCTCAACCAGGCTTCACTTGCGCTTTGTGAGACAGGGTTCCTAGTTCCTTGCTGAGTCTGGACTGGCCTGCCAGCAAGCCCTAGCACTGAGAGCATAAGCATAGTTTCATGTAGACTCTGGGAATCAAACTCCAGCCCTCTTGTTAGAATGGCAAGCACTTTATTACCCACTGAGCCATTTTCTCAGCCCGCTCCTGGAAGTTTTTGAGCTAGATATTGTCAGGCTGAATCTAAGGAGGCAAAAATAAAAAACTAAACTAAAATAAAATAAAAACAAGGTTGTTGGCCTAATGACTCGTGTTCATTGTGATCAAGACTTGGGTCGCGGCAAACAGACCTGAGAGCAAGTCCCAGCCCTTGGTTTCCTCATCTCTATGAGTGGAACAAGTCTCTGCACCCCTCCAGCTAAGTCTCAGTTCCCCCATCCGCTAAGGAGGGCTGGAAGGCTCTTCGCTCAGTAGTTAGAGTGGTTAGAGAACCAGAATCTCATCCTTGACACGTGTGGCAGACGACACAGGGTAGGTGCTGAATCTCATCGTTGCTGGTCTTGGTGAGGTCTAAGCAGTCCCTGGGCACTCCCCAGAATCCTGATCTTGCAGCCAGGACCCTGGGCCTGTGATGTGGGCTTCTGCTCAATGGTTAAGTGAGCCAGAGGAAACACACACACACACACACACACACACACACACACACACACACACGCAGGGGAGCACTCTCCTCCCCTCCGTTTTCCCAGGAGCCCGGTATAGAAGTACAGATGGTGCAAGCATAACTATGAAAGAGCCTGAAGTCAGGCACCCTGAGGACACAGACATCCCTCCCACCCACGGGGTGGGGTGAGGGGGGGGGACAATCCACTCCATCGCAGTGGGTGGTCTCTCTGGCCCAGAAGCTTTTCCTGTGACTCAAGGAGAAGTTGCTGTCTTGCTGTTGGCCCCGGGCTGCCGCAGGGACTCACACTCCCATTCATACCCCATGTCCATCACTGGCTCGTCTTCCCTCCAACAGCCATGCTTAGAAGCGTGTAACAATGTCTCCTGTGTGCATGAGGGGGTTTAGTCGGGATATAAGAGTGTGGGCACCTGGCACTGTTTGGGCGCCTGTGCATCTTATAGAGGGGCGCATGTGCTCATGCCTGTGCTCACACCACCCCTAGGGTCCCTGGGTGCATGTGTGTGCCATGTGCTGGGGTATCTGCTTGTGTCCACGTGCGTGACTGCTTGTCAAACAAAATCCCTGGGGCTGGCTCTGTGGGAAGGGTCAGACAGCAGTCTGAGCCGCTTTTCAAGTGTCAGGAAAGCCGGGCTCCCCTTTCAGGAAGCCCTCCCAGGGAAAATAAACCAGCAGAATCCTGGGGCAGAGCCGCCGATGGGGGCTGCGGGGTAAGAAGCAGAGGGGGCGCTGAGCAGAGAAGCCTCCAAAGGAAGGCAGTCAAATGATACCCTTTGACCTTTTAACCCCTTGACCTCCTCATAAATGCATTTCCCCCTTCATTCTTTTCCCTCTGCTGCACCTTAAGAGGCCTTTGTCCTCTTTCCCTCTTTAGATTCTTTGCCTTGTTTTAGGTTTTTTGAGACAGACTATGTAGCCCAGGCTGGCCTCAGCCTCACCGTCCTCCTGCTTCAACTTTCTGGGTGGTGAGTTTACAGGCATGCACTACTGTGCTTGTGCCTTTATTTATTTTATTTATTTAGTTTGTGACTTTTATCCTTTGGTGCCAAGTGGGCTGCAAGCCTGCGGCTGTTGACTCCAAGTTGCAGTTCTTTCACTTGGTGATTGGACGGATAAAGAATATCATATGCTTATGAAGTTCCCGGTTAGTGCCGGGTTTGGGGCTTGGCTCTTGAACTTCCATAGTTCAAGAGCAAGAATCAGAAGAATGCCTCGCCTCGTGAAGTGAAACTTACTAGTCTGAAAGGGGAGCTGGAAACCAATCAAAACTACGCAGTGAAGTGCAAAATTGAAGCAACTTGTGCTGGGGAGATAGCTCAGTGGGTGAGGGCTCTGGTCACCAAATCTGACGACCTGAGCTCGATCCCAGGACACACATGGTAGAAGGAGAGAACAGACTTCTAAAAGTTGACCTC
Organism: Microtus ochrogaster; assembly: GCF_000317375.1. NCBI lineage: Eukaryota > Metazoa > Chordata > Mammalia > Rodentia > Cricetidae > Microtus > Microtus ochrogaster. Next base: position 2,048,436 of record NW_004949142.1, read on the forward strand.
TGACCTACACACACACACACAGTGTGGCACACACACACACACACACACTAAGTAAATATAATTTTTTAAAATGTAGGGGCTGGAGAGACGGCTCAGCAGTTAAGAACACTTGCAGCTCTTGCAGACAACCCAGGTTTGATTCCTAGCACCCATGTTGGGCAGCTTACAGCTGATTGTACCTCCAGTTCCAGGGGATCTGACACCCTCTCCTGGTCTCTGTGGGCACCTGCACATACTTAGCCCACATGTATACTTAAGTGCACACACAAACACATAATATAAAATAATATTTTTCAAGAGAGGGAGAGGCTTGTTTTGTGTTTTTTCTCAATCAGGGTATGTAACCCTGGCTGGCCTCTGCCTCCCAAGTGTTCGGATGAAAGGCTTGCAGCACCTCACATAGCAACAGGCAGGGTTTCACTATGTCGCTGCGTAGGTTGCCCTGAGCTGCTGGGTCTAAGTCCTTCTGCTTCAACCTCTTGGCAGTGCTGGGGATTGAATTTAGGGCAATAATACCCCCCTTACATACTGAAAGAACAACAGGACGCAGACCTGGGAGACACCAGAAAACTGTTTATGGATGATGCTCAGATCGTTTAGGAATCCCCAGAACCCTCAAAGAATGAGGATCACTGTGCTTAGGAAGAAAGAAAGTGAAGCCACAGTTACCCCACTATGTTACAGGGGCCTGAGTCCCATAGAAACAGACAAGTTAAGCCCAACTCCACACCCTCCCAACTTGGGCTCCTGTAGGGCACTGACCCTGGGCCTTCTGCCACTAGAGCCATGTGATAGCCTTTAACAGCTGGTAGGGCTTGTGGAGGGTAGGGTGGGGAGGGGGGAGGATGAGACAGCTGAGCAGGGATGCTCCAGGGGGGTGCGCGTGGCCTGTAGACCCAGAGGAGCAGCTGAGAACTTGTTGGAAATTCAAATTCTCAGGATCCAGACTAGATCTAATCAGATTCCTAAACTGAAGCAACAAATGAGCAGGTGAGCCAGCGGACCCCCATGATAGGCATGGCACACACCTGTAACCCCAGGACCTGGGAGATGAGGCAAGAGGCCCAGGAATTCAAGGTCATCCTTAGCTAGGTAGTAAGTTTAAAGCCGATCTAGGCTACAGGAGGTTATCTATCTCAAAAGCAAAAACAAAATAAGATAAAATAAAATAAAAATAAGCCACCCAGGCAATTCCTCAGTATGACAGAGTTTGAAATCTGGGACCATAAGGATAGAGACTGGTGGGAACTACCCCAGGCTAGCCCCGGAAATGGAGCTGAGCTCCAGGCTAGACCCTGAAATTGGGCTGAGTTCTTCACTGGCCTCATCTCAGGGCTCTGTTGTCACTAACTCTATCTCTGTGTCACCAGAGTGCTTGTCAGGTAGGCCGCCTCTACCTCTCTCTTCTTATTGTTTGAAAGAGGGTCTGACTCATGGAGGCTGGCAACAGACTCACAAAGTGGATGACGCCGGCCTCGAACCCCTGACCCTCCTGCTTCCAACTTCCAAATGCTGAAATTAAAGGTATACACTACCGCGCATGGCTCTCAAGCAAGTCTTCTGGCTGGAACCACGTTGGCCCTGCTTCTGTCTGCTCTCTGTCTAGCCTCTTGCTGGCGTGGGTGAAGAGTCCCTTTATCCCAGCCTTGGGGGCAGGGGGCAGCTCAGGACTGGTGTCAGGCCCTATTTCCTGGACAACCCCAGCTGTCCCTTCAGATCCTCACACTACCCTCAGCTCTTCAGCAACAAGCACACCCACCCAGCAGCTGCGGGAACCACCCAGCCTGACCCAGCTCGTCCCACTGTCCCCAAGCTTAAGGGAAGTGAAGTTCAACCTTTGCTTCCACGTCCGCCCTCCCACACCTCCTCAAGGGAGACAGACCCACCGCCGTCCGAACCGCGGCATCTCCTGAGTCCTCTTCTCCCTCACATAACTGCCAACCAGAGGGTACTGAGGAGGCCCCCCAGGTTCTCCTCAAGCCCCCAGCCTGTACCCCAAATCCCAACTGGTACCCCTAGCCAACAGCTCCTCCTAGGATTACAACCCATCCCCACTGGGTACCACCCACACGGTGGGTGGAGCCTCATCACTATTCAGGCCAAACAGCTGGCTGGACCACCTGCCTCAAGAGAGCAAATGGAGGCAAAAGGAAGGTCAGCCATGGGGGAGGTTGTGAGGGAGAGAAAGCGGGGTGAGAGGGCCGGTCAGGAAGTCCAGGACTTTCCGGCTTGAAGGGATGTTAGGACTCCACTGGTGCCTTCTTACCGGTTCCCAAGCTCAGAGAGGTTGTGTTTTGCTCAGCGTCACACAGCAAACTGATACCAGAGCCAGCACAAACCTAATCCCTCAATCCAATGCCCTTTCCACTGCCCTCCCTAGTGACAGGCACCAGGGTGGTTGTGTCTAGAGAAAGGTCATTTTTCTGTGCCCCTCCACTATGGAGGAGCTCCTAGAGCAGGTCCTTCAGTGGATTCCACGTTTCCCCTCACCTGTCGCTCCTTATACTCCTCCTCTCTGTCCCTAACTGAGAGCTAAGTTCCCTGTGTGCTCCCTGCACTCCCTCAGCCCTATGGCATCTCCAGGCGGGGTGAGGGCTGCCCCACTCGAGGTGGTAATTCTAGAAATGTTCATGAATTCTGTCAGGTCTTGGGGAGTTCAGAGGCTGTGACAAAATTCCTTGTACCCTGTCTGGGGAGCAGAGTCGGAGGCCTGGAAACCAGGCCTTAAGGAAGGTCTTAGCTGTGACGGATTTACATAGTTGAAAGCTTGGTGACCCAACTGCTCCTGGGAGTTGGGGGGTGGGGCTGAAGCTCATAAGAGAGAAGGCTAGTAGGGGCCCTGGGCGGCTCTGGAGAGGGCTCTGCCTCAGTCATTCTAAGACTTTGGCCACAGTCATAGCTGCAGAGGCTCTTTCCCCCTCCTTGCTATGGGACTTTGTAGTTCAAAATGTCTCCAGTGTCAATGGGGTTTGTTACGGTTTTCGGCTTAAAAGCAAGCCACGCCCACTCCCAGAGACCCCTGCTCTCCTCCCGCCATCTTAGTTCTCTCACTGTCCCTCTGGCGCTTCCCTCTCTCTGCTTCACCCCTTCTCTGTCTTTTTCTCCTCTTCTCTCTCTGCTCCCCCTTCTCCCTTTCCCCTCCATAACCCCTGAATAAATATTCAACCTCACTCTACATGTTGTGTCTATCCATGTCTCTGTCTCCTGCCCGCCCACCATGCACCAACCCACCGAGGATCTTGCAACTGCTCTGGGGACCAGCAGCCTTCTCTGTCTGGGACTGGCTGCTCCCAGGGCCCGCTGCCTGCCTACTGCCACCAGGGACCTGCCAGCATTTTTTAAAAATTATTTATTTATTTGTTTATTTATTTATTTATTATGCATACAATATTCTGTCTGTGTGCAGGCCTGAAGAGGGCACCAGACCTCATTACAGATGGTTGTCAACCACCATGTGGTTGCTGGGAATTGAACTCAGGACCTTTGGAAGAGCAGGCAATGCTCTTAACCACCGAGCCATCTCTCTAGCCTCATCCTGCCAGCATTTTTATATTTATTTATTTATTTATTTATTTATTTATTTTTATTTTCGAGACAGGGTTTCTCTGTAGTTTTTGGTGCCTGTCCTGGAACTAGCTCTTGTAGACCAGGCTAGCCTCGAACTCACAAAGATCCTCCTGCCTCTGCCTCCCAAGTGCGGGGATTAAAGGCATGCGCCACCACCACCCGGCTCGCCAGCATTTTTAAAAGGGTTCCTTCAAAATATCAGAGAATTCCCAAGGGAGCAGGAGGCACAGGACCCACAGAGCACCAAGATTGGCTGTCACTGTGACAAAATGATCGAGATCTTGGGGATGACCGAGATTTTGCCAGCTATGCCTCCAAATGCCACCTGTCATTAAGCCATAGCCTTTGGGCTGAAGACTCCTTGTCTGAAGTTCTTCCACACTTGTGTCCCAGATCATGTGGGCAAGGGATTTATATCAGGACTGCTTGTTGAAGAAAATTGGGGTGTCACACACCTTTAATCCCAGCACTAGGGAGGCAGAGGCAGGCAGATCTCTGAGTTTGAGACCAGCCTGGTTTACATAGGGAGTTCCAGGACAGCCAAGGTTACACAGAGAAAAGTTTGAATGTTGAAAAACAAAGAAAGGAAGGAAGGAAAGAAAGAAGGAAGGAAGGAAGGAAATAAAGAAAAAAGAAAGAAGAAAGAAAATTGGGGTGATAAAAAGAAGCCTACAAAATTCTGGAGGCTCAAGTCCTGCCTTGAAAGATCCTCCAATCTGTATAGGGGACAGGAAGGCTCTTTGGAAGGGAAATGATACAACTTCTAGACATACTTAGTGTGAAGATAGAGGCATTGTAGTCTCTGACCTGAGGACCTCCACCCCCATCCCATGTGCACACACACACACACACACACACACACACACACACACACACCCTTGCATGAGTTCTAAGCTGCAACATGGAGTGAATTTGAACTGGACTAACGAACCACCAGCAGTTCCCCCTAGCTAAAGGTGTGACAGAGATGGCCAAGAGAACGTTAACTGCAAGAGAGCAGGAGCCTCTTGAGATCCCATGAGATCTGCAGCACTGCCGGTTCCACTGTGTTGGGATTTTGGGGTATGGAGTGCCTTCCCAGATGTCACCCTAAGCATGCTGATGTAAACCTGGTGACTATCCCTCCTCTGTGCACCCCACAGCATCAGGCTCAAGCACTTCTCACATTTACACTGTGTTTGTGGGTGTAACTGACTACCCCACACCAACAAGTATGAACTGCCTGATGGCCAGCGGCCTCGGGAACCACAGAGCATGCGGCAGGCAGTCATGCTTGATGGATGGCTTGGCGCATGGATGCATAAACGGGCAATGAACATGAATGAGAAGCTTAGACTGGCTGTGGATGGAGCCAGGATGGAGGGCTTATCTAGCAGGCCCTGGCAAATCCACAGAACAGTGAGCCACACAGGACAGACTGTACTCGGGTTAGTATACAGGGAAGGAGGGCTCAGAGGCACACAATCTCATCACTAATCTGGAGAGATGGGACCCATGTCTGGACTGTGTCTGTTTCACAGCTTCCAGCAGTGCCAGTTTAGAATCAAACCCAGGCCCCCAGCATCCCAGCCTATCCCCCAAGAGCACTGTGTATAGCTACACACACTGCTCAAAACCTTGAGCCTACGCCTTACGATGGAGCCCCAGTAAAGAGCAGTTCCAGGAGCTGTTGCAAGATGTCACCCTCCTGGCTGTATGCAGACACCCTGCCTCCAGAATCTTCCCTGAGCTGCTTTGTGAACACACTCAAATACTTGGGACATGAATGCATGCTCCCTTTCTCCACAACCCAAGGTACCAGCTAGAAAGAGCTCTTGGAAGACAAGAATGGGTCCCCCAGGAATAGGCAAGATCTGTCTCAGGACCATAATGCCTCCTGCCTCTCCCAGGAAGAACTCTGTTAGACCTGGTCACATCCCCAAGAGGCCCCTCACATAGTCCCACACCTGGTCCTATGATTATCTCAGTTAATACCGTGAGGTGGGAGGCACAGATGTCCAGGCTCCTATCTGAGACACAACCAAGCAGGGGCCTGAGGGCTGGGGCCCACCTCTCCCAACAAAGCCCCCTCCCCCTCCACTCGTGTGCGGGGGCCCTGGCCCCACCCGGGGAACAAGGCTGGGATTAATAAGCGGCCCGGCTCCCTCCCCTAATGGGCTCCAGCTGCACAAACATTCCCAGAATTCAGAGCCGGCTCTGTCTGGGGCGGCCCAGGCCTCAGCCCCAGCATTCCTGACCCCCTCCCCCCAGGCTTGGGACAGCTGCTCCGGAACTCAGCAACTGGCTGGGGATCGAATCCCAATTCAGCTCTTCCAGAGGTGGGGGGCACTGGGAAGGCTGGGGCTGCAGGCTAGGGGTGGGAGCCACGAGAAGGGAAGAGGGAAGGAACTTTAAGGGATTTCTCTGATCTGACTCACAGCCCCACCCCCAGGCCCTCCCCTATCCCCCAGTGCCGCGCCCGCTCTCTCAGTAGTAGGTACCAGGGGTCTGCTCAGTGTTACCTAATTTGTCTCACCAGGCAGTGCCCTTGGCTGGCACGGCCCAGAAGGAGGTAACAGTCTGTTCAGAAAGGAAAGATAAGCATCTGCCCTTGTGTTTAATAAAGAGATCCGGCTGTGTCTTCTCAGACCCTTTGGCCAGGCGGGAGCTAGTACAAACAGGTTCTTATCAAGAATGAGAAAGAGGCTGGGGACGCAGTTCAGGAAAGAGTTAGCCCAACTGTGCGGAGGGCTGGGGTTTGTCACCTGGAGCGGGGAAGTAATCTGGGGACCCGGTGACAGGAGTCCCAAGAGGACACAGGTATACTGTATTGATAACTCTAGACCTGTCTTCACATATCCACTCTGCAACTCTGGATCCAGGGCCAGAGGGGACCGTGCATCTGTCCTGTATCTGTTGCCCAAAGTCATGCCAGCTGTAGACAACAGTGAGGGTCCATCTGGGGAGTTGGGGGACCACATAGGAACTAATGGAAATATAGGTGTCTCTCTCTCTCTCTCTCTCTCTCTCTCTCTCTCTCTCTCTCTCTCTCTCTCTCTGTGTGTGTGTGTGTGTGTGTGTGTGTGTGTGAAGCTGCTCGGAAGTTGTTAGTGTCTGTATTCCTCACTCCATACTTGCCTCAAGTGCACACTCACTAAGGCGAGTTACCCACCATTACCCCAAGTTCTGAGTCCCTACCAACAAATCTATGCTGGAGAGAAACTGAGGAAGAAAGGATGGGAAGAAAATGGGGTTTTGCGGTGGGTGTCGGGAGGGACACTTGCAAGGGATTGTGGGATGAGGAGGTTGTCGTTTCCTGGGAGGCCAAAAATGGACCTGCCCTCTGGTCAGTCAGGACACACCATCTCCTGACCTGGGCCTCAGTCTCCTTACCTCAGATATGGGAAGACTGGACAGGAGTCTCTCCTTAGCCCCTTCTCTGACTCTACTGTGACAAGAGTTGGGTTGGGGACCTAAGAAAGATCCCCCATTTCCTCAGATCTGCAATAGGACTGTAGAAGATCCTCAAAGAGCAGTCAAAGGGGTCTTTGCAGAGGGCCCCAGATATCCCCAGTCCTTGGAGGGAATTCAGAAAAAGGGGTGAGGTCCCTGCCCAGGGGAGCCCCATGTTGAAATAAGAGCGGCGGGCTACATTCCTGGGCACCCAGCCGCCCACATGGCTAGCTTAATTTATGCCCCGAAATAATTACACGGAAACTGTATTCTTTTAATCACTGCCTGACCCATTAGTTTCAGCCTCTTATTGGCTAGCTCTTACATATTGATCTAACCCATTTCTATTATTCTATGCGGCCCATGAGCCGCCTTACCAGGAATGATCTTAACCTGCGTCTGTCTGGCGTGGGAGAACCATGGCGACTCACTGACTCAGCTTCTTTCTCCCAGCATCCTGTTCTGTTTTCTCCGCCTACCTAAGGGTTGGCCTATGAAATGGGCCTAGGCAGTTTCTTTATTAATAAGAAATCATTCCCACATCATTTCCCCTTTTTCTGTTTAAACAAAAAAAGGAAGGCTTTAACTTTAACATAGCAAAATTACAAATAACAAAACAGTTATCAAGCAAGAATTACAGTTACAATATTTATATCTATTTTATCCTTTATCATAACTAAGGAAAACTATAACTATCTATTCATTCTTCAACTCCATCAAAGACTCCAGAAGGATATAATACTTTCTAAGCAAACAAGAAATCCAAACTCTAGAAATGACAGAGACATCTCGCTGCCTGAACAGTCACCCAAAGTTCCTCTGTACCGTTGGGGCATCCATCTTCAGCCTTCAGGCCCATAGTATCCAGCAGACATTTTCATCAAGCAGGAAAGTCCCAAAGACAGTTCAGTCACTTTCTGCTGTGTCCTGCAGAATGTCTCGCAGACTCTCATGAATCAGGAACCCCGAAAGACCATCTCACCTTTTGGCAAGTTCAGCAGTCCTCTCTCTGTGGGTTCTCTGTGTCCAGTTTATGCAACAGTCCAGGCAAGAACAGTTTCTTGCCCAAATGGCTATCCAACTCCATAAGGATCCTCTTCGATGCCCATCTTTCTCCCGAAGTAGATTGGCGCTGTCAGGAGCAGACTTGTCTCATTGTCATGAAAAACCCTAAGTTATTAAAACATTTAAAATGCCATATTCTGCAGTCTTTGAAAGATATGAAGAATGCCTATCTAACTGAAATATATCTCGATATATATAGAAAATCTAACTAACATGACTACAAGCTTGATTATTATCAATGATTACCCATTAACAACCTATATTTCCTAGTTATACATTACATTTTAAAAATGAACTACACAATCACAATACCTTAATCAAGATCAGAAATACATATACATATAACAAAATTGACCTTAAAATCCACACCACTGCAAATTATTCATACCTATATCAGCCCCAGGCTGTATGGAAGCCATGTGTCCCATAACCCATAACGTGGGAACAGATAAAGGTTGGTTCCTCTAACTGGCTGAGCGGGCAACAGCCCTGGGTTAGGGGAGGGGAGGGCGATTGGGTCAAAGAGCCTGAAGCCATCACCCTCTCCTTCAGGAGCAAACAAGCAGCACACCCACTCCCCTTCAGGCCTCTGGGGGAAGGAAAGAAGAGGAGGAGGAAGAGGAAAAAGCCTCCTTGGATCTTTGTTCCTATCAATCACACTACCCTTGCACGTCACTTCATCCTCTTGTAGCTAGGCCATTAATCCATGACGAGGGAGGTTGTTTCAGATCTCCAGCTCCACCTCACCCCAGCATCCCCAGCACCCCAGCCATGGAACGCACTCCTGAGTTGGAGAGAGAGGAGGGTGTGATCTTTTTCTCATGAATGGGGAAGCCAGGGGACTTTGAAGGAACTAGGAACTCAGGCATTGGAGCCCACGTAGGACTCTATCAGTGAGCCCCAGTTAACCATACATCTCTGGCATTTAGTGAACAGCGAGTTCGTCTGTATCCCTGTGCTAGAAATAGGAATCTTCCAGGCATGGTGGCCCACATCTTTTTTCTTTTCCCAACATAATGTTTTTATTATCTGAGAATTTCACATAATGCACCCCATCACACTCACTTCCCAGTCCTCCCAGGTGTACATCCCCATCCTTGTGACCCCCCTCCCCACCCCACCACACCTCCCCAAAAAAGAAGAAAAAGAAAAGAAATATACCAAGTCCAATTTATGTTGTTCATACACTCAACGGAGCATGGTCAAACACCCAGTAGCCAATCCCTTAAAGAAAACTGAGTCCTTCCCCACCCCCACGCCTGCCAGAGCCATCAACTGTGAAGAGCTACACTTCAGCATCTCTGTCAGGGTTCTTAAGAGTGCTCTTCAACGGCTTCCTGTCTAGACTGTTTCTTTTTTGGGGGTGAGGGGGAGAGGTTGTCACAGAAGCCCTCCTTTTCAACTATGAGTCCACAGTCCTAGATACCACTGCAAAAGCAGCTTTCCTTCTCTTCACCGTCATGGGTAGTTAGCACAGGTCATGGACTTCCACGTGGTTTCTGGTGACAGCGTGGACCATGGACCTCAGTGTGGTCTCTGGTGGCAGTGCAGACCACAGACATCGACACAGTCATAGGCCACAGCACAGGCCATGGACACCATCGTAGCCTTCAACAGCAGCACAGGCTAAGAACATCGACATGGCCTCTGACGACAGACAGACCACAGACACCAACATGACTTCAGGCGGCAACACAGACCACGGATATCCACACAACCTTGGGTGGTAACCGGACTATGGACATCAGCATGGTCTCCAGCAGGAACACTGACTTTGAACATCAAAACGAGTGGCCCACGTCTTTAGTCCTAACCCTGGGGAGACAGAGGTAGGCAGATCTCTGGGAGTTAAGAGGCCAGCCTGGTCTACATATTGTGTTTCTGGATAATCAAGGCTATACAGTGAGACCTCAAATTAAAATAAAAAAAAAAAAAAAAAAAAACACAGAGAGAGAGAGAGAATAAAAAAGAAAAGAAAAAGCACACATTCCCAGGAGTATGAAGTCATGAGAAAGAAAAATTATTTCCCCCAAACTGAAGGTAGATTGGAAACCAGCAGAGGCTGACCCAAGGCAGTCATAATCCAATGCAATTGGATTGCAGAGCTGTTAATGAGACACAAGAGAAACAACAAATCAAGATCCCTAAACCTCCCTCGTGGAAGCTCTGGACCACAGAGCTGCAGCGGCTCACAGGGACACTGAGGCTAGTGGGCCTCACACTCCCTTCCTCCCTCTCCTTTCAGTTACCCAGTGAGTGACAATCCACCCCAAAACTGAGAGGCTTAAAACAATAGTAATTTTTAAAATTTGCCTACAGTTCTGCAATACAAGCCTAGAACACTGTAGACAGCTCTTAGCAACATGTAGTGAGGCTGGATTGACTCCTGTGGTTTTGGGGAATCCAAGAGGGTACCACCAGCGAGGAGTGGGAGGTTATTAGGGTGGCTGGGAGAGACAGGGCCATGGGGACTTCTGCTTCCCTAGGCAGCCACATCCTCCAGGATGTCTCTCTTCCTGCATCTCTTGTTATATTTGGTTTTTCAGGGCTGGGGATGGAACTGGAATGAGCCATGTCCTCGGGACCTCTCCCTCTCTTTCGATGCAGCCTTTCTCTCCTTCAGAGTGGTTAGACTTCTCTGTCATCACTGGCTCCCAAGATGACAGAAGTACTTTAATCCCAGCACTTGGGAGGTAGAGGCAGGTGGGTCTCTGTTAGTTCAAGACCAGCCTGGTCTACAGTGTGAGTTCCAGGACACCCAGGGCAATAAAGAGAGATCTTTTCTCAAAAAACAGCAAAATAAAATAAGCAACTAATACCTAACTAGAATATGGAATGGGTTGCTAAATGGTCTCCATTCTAGGGCTTGCTTCTTACCAGGCCAGAGGGATCACCCTAAATTTCCTAATAGAGGAAATCTTGGTGGCTGGAGACAGGAGAGAAGTGGAGATTTGTATTTCATCATGTGTACCCCCTTAAAAATATTTATTTATGAGATGGAGAGATGACTCACCAGTTAAGAGCACTGGCTGCTCTTCCAGAGGACCTGTGTTCACTTCCCATCAACCACAAGGTGGCTCACAACTGTCTATAACTCCAAGACCTGACACCCTCACACAGACATATATGCAGGCAAAACACCAATGCATATAAAATAAAAATAAATGATTTTTTAAAAAAAAATCATTTTAGGGGTTGGAGAGATGGCTCAGAGGTTAAGAGCATTGCCTGCTCTTCCAGAGGTCCTGAGTTCAATTCCCAGCAACCACCATCTGTAATGAGATCTGGTTCCCTCTTCTGGCCTGCAGGCATACACACAGACAGAATATTGTATACATAATAAATAAATAAAATATTTTTAAAAAATCACTTTATTTTTTGTTTATGTGTGGAGGTGTTTTGCTTGCTCATATATCCATGCTCCATGCATACAGCATGGAGGAGGCCACAGGAGAGCAAAGGACCCCCTGGATTTGTAGTTAAAGAGGGATGCTAGGTGCCTTCTGAGTGCTGGGTACTAAGTCTGGACCCTCTGGAAAACTGCCAGCCCTCTTCACAGCTGAGGCATCTCTCCAGCCTTCCATTTTGTGCCCTTTGGTGCCATATACATTCTTTTCTGAAAACTAAGATGTCTTAAAAATGGACCTAGAGTCAAATTTAATAATTAAATAAAATACCCCAATGGGGAGGTAGTGGAGCATACACCTTTAATCCCAACATTCAAGAGGCAGATGCAAGCTGATCTCTGTGAGTTCGAGGCCAGCCTGATCTACAAAGAGAATTCTGGGACAGCCAGGGCTGTTACAAAGAGAAACCTTGTTAAATAAATAAATAATGCCCCAAGTTCTTATTATTTCCTTCTTGGACTAAAATTTCCTTGGTCATGGCTCATGGCTTCTTGGATGAAGTCCAGAGTGTAGTTTGAATCTTAAGCATTCCCACAGGCCGATGTGTTGGAGGTTCGGTCCTCAGCCTGAGTATGGGAGACAATGAGTCTCTGAAAAGGTGGTGCCCACTGGGAGGTCTTCCGGTGATGTCTTTCACATCTGGTCATGAGGAGAGAACTCCTCCACCAAACACTTCCTTGCTGTGATGTACTACTTCACCATAGGCCCCAAAACAACAGGGTTACCAGGTGTAGTAGCCTACAACTTTAATCCCAGCACTCAGGAGGCAGAGGCAGGCGGATCTCTGTGAATTCAAGAACAGCTTGGTCCAGCAAGCTCCAGGCCAGCCAGGAATACATAGTGAGACCGTCTCAAAGAAATAAACAAAACTAGGCTGGAGAGATGACTCAGCAGTTCAGAGCACTTAATACTCTTACAGAGGACTCAGGTTCAATTCCCAACACCCCAATGGTAGTTTATAATCATCCACAACTAGTCCCAGGGGATCCTAGATCCTCGTGTCAGCTCCACAGGCACTAGGCACCCAAATGGTGCCTATGCACACACACATATAGATAAAACACTCAGGCATAAAGTAAAATAAATCCTAAAACCCACATCCACACAAGGACAGTGCTGGTAGATCATGATCTCTCTCTCTTTCTCTCTCTCTCTCTCTCTCTCTCTCTCTCTCTCTCTCTCTCTAGTAATGGGGATAGAACCTAGGTCCTCGTGCATGCCAACTAGGTAAGTGCTCCGCCACCCGATGTTACATCTCCAGTCCTTTGCTCTTTATTTTGAGAAAGGGATCTACTAAGCTGTCAGGGCTGGCCTTGAACTCTATGCTGTGACCCAGTCAGACCCTACATTTGTGATCCTCCTGCCTCATCCTCTGAGTCGCTAGGATAACAGCATACATCAGCAGGCCCAGCTCACCTTTTCTCTTCACGAATTGATTTATAGTAAACAAAACTGACTGATTCAGACACCTTCTCAGAAATTACAAGGTCCTTAAAAATCTGTCTACCTGGCCCTGCAGGCATTTTCCCCAGTTTGAGCTCTGTGTTCAGTCAAATGGAACCCTTTGAACTCCTTACAGTTCCTGGAAAGCACATCCCCCCCCCCTCCCCGCCCTGTAGCTTTTGCACAGGCGACTGCCCACAGCACTCTTCCCCCTTCGGGGCTCTGTTTAGATGTCATTCCTTCCAGGAAGTCTTCCGTGGTCCATCAAGTTGGGATTTGACTCATCTATACATTCCCACAGCAACTTTGACATCCCTGGGTGGGGTGGGGGCAGGTTGCCTGTGTGCACATAAATCCTGAAAGCCCTAATTCTAATTGGCATTAATAATAAGAACCTAGAGTCAGACATTGGGGGGGGGTGAAAGCTGAGCGCTCAGAGAAGCAGTGCAGTCAGTCACTAAAGAGACCTTTTACCTCTACCGAATCCTCAGATCAAAAGGGCGATCCTGTCCTGAGACTCCATCCTCAGACTGACTGCAGCTGTCTCCACCAAACCTCCCACTGCATCTGAGCACCTGTCTCCTCCCCTCTTATGAGCTACCCAGTTTTTTATGCCTAAAAGATTGACAGTGATGGAAGCCACGGTTTTTGGTGTGGCGGCTCTGAGACATGAATAGTCAAGAGTCCAGAAGGAAGGAGGTGGGAACCCTGGATGGTCACTGTCTTCCCCATAAGCTGGACGGGTGACAAGGAAGTGGGGCTGTGGTTTCATAGGGCTTCACAATCCAGATCCACATGCTACACAGCATCACGTCCGCCATGTTCAGTTGGTCAACGGAGTCCAAGCACAATGCAAGGGACAGAGACCTTCTATGTTTTTGTTACAGCTTTATTTCACATGTGGTATTAGTAGGGGTGGCACAGGCTGCCGCGGCATACCTGTGAGGACCAGAGGACAGTCTTCAGGTACTGGCTTTCTCCTTCACCTGTGCGAGTCCTGGGGATCAAACTCAGGTCATCAGAATTGATGGCAAGTGCCTTTCCCCACTGAGCCATCTTGTCGGCCCTCTCTTGACTTTTTAACACGGGGTCTCCTGTATCCCAGGCTGGCCTTAACTCAGCACGTAGCTAAGGATGACCTTGAACTGCTGGTCCTTGTGTTTCTACCTCCCAAGTTCTGGATTATAGGCATGGGTCAGAGCCTAGTAACCCTCTTTTTCTTTTTTTTTTTTTTTTTTTTAACCTTTAAAAGGAGTTTTCCGTACGACTTCTAAAAGGAGTCTAGTGAAATCATAGCTCAGATTCTCCTGAGCCTTCGGGATAAGCAATGTCCTCCCTTCCTAGGGTGAGGACGTACACGCCCACACAGCTACAGCTAAGCTCACCAGGATCACACCGTCATGTGGTGAGATCTGATTCAGACTTGGAACTCAGTCTGCCCCCAACTCTAGCACATCTCAGGTAAGGAAGACCCCAAAGTCCTCCCCTAGAGTCCTCCCAGGAAGCTCATTTGCTGACCATTCCTGTTTCTCCTGCTATGACTACAGGATTGGTGGGGATGGAATCCAACCACCCATCCACTGGGAGGGAGGGATCCCAAACTTGCTCATCTATGCCTTTAACATGTAGGGATGTATGCAACTTTCCCATGGTCTTTTTAACTTTTTAATTAAATTAAATTAATTCATTAACTGATTTATTTATGTTGGTTTTTCAAGACAGGGTTTCTCTGTGTAGCTCTGGTTGGCCTGAAACTTATTTTGTAGACCAGGCTGGCTTTGAACTCACAGAGATCCACCCGCCTCTGCCTCCCAAGTCCTGGGATTAAAGGCACATGCCACCACCACCCAGCTAAAATTTTACTATTTTTATTTTAATTCAATGTGTATATGTAGAAGCCACATATGTAAGAAACCTCAGAAGCCAGAGGCTGTAGGTCCCCTGGAGCTGGAGTCACAGATAGTTGTGAAATTCCTGACACAGGCATTGGGAGCCAGAAGAGAAATTCATCTCTTAACTGCAGCCATCTCTCCAGGCCATTTATTTTTTTTAAAGATGTATTTATTTATTATGTTTATTATTTATTTGTTATTATACAGTGTTCTGACTGCATATATGTCTGCGTACCAGTAGAGGGCACCAGATCTCATTGTAGATGGTTGTGAGCCACCATGTGGTTGTCAAGAATTGAACTCAGGGCTTCTGGAAGATCAGCCAGTGCTCTTACCCTCTGAGCCATCTCTCCAGCCCCAGACCATTTAATTTTTTTCTTTAGTTTTTTTTTTCAGTTTTGAGGCTGGTTTGGGCTCAAGTCGGGATAGAAATGAGATCTGGAGGTCAGAGCAGGCAGAGATGGCTCAGACATCCGCTGCAGGGCCTGGAAAGATAGCATGAGATTTATAGATTTTGCTGGGAATCAGTTCAAATCCTCATTCTGCTCAGTCCTACTGTGCTCTTCTGCACATCCGCCCTGGGTCAAGCACGTCCTCACGTACCTGTGACGTAGCTTTCCTCCTTCGTGGTGGGCTGTTCCCTCTGCACGGAATGTTCTCGGTTCTCTTCTTCTGAACAACTCCCATGTCTTTCTTTGGTATCACGTGGATTTATGTCTGATCAGTTTATATGTCCACTTTCCCAAAGCACAGGGAGCAGAGCCTTGGGTTGTAACTCAATGGTAGAATATTTGCCTGGTGTACACAGGACCCCGAGTTCAAGCCCTAGCACTGCCAAAAATAAAGAAGGCACAGCCAGGTGTGGCGTCCTACACCAGGAGTGGTAGCCTGCAGGAGGATCGCTGCAAGATTAAGGACAGCCTGGTCCACAGTGAGTGACAGGTCAGTCAGGGATACACAGGGAAACCCTCTCTTAAAGGCAAAACCAAAAAGCAACCATCAACCGCTGTCCATTACCGTATCTCCTGGCCCTGGCACAGAAAAGTACTCACCAAACTCTGGGTGAACTACAGCACTCAGTCAGATTCAGCAAGTGTTCCTTTCCCCTTTCCACCTCTGCAGTATCCGGCTCCACCCCAACTCCTAGGTCCCCACGGGAAGGGCCAAAGCCTTCAAGGTTATGTGGGAAGTTTGGATAGGACTCTAGAGACCCCCGAGGCAATTCTGTAGAGTCTCCCAAATAGGAAAGGGACCCAATGTTATGCTGTAGAGGTGTAGTCCAAAGATCCGCAATCCGATTCTCACACCCTAAGAGAACAGGCCAAAGAATTCCGCAAGGCTTCTCCAATGTGGGGGCAAAAAAGTTCTAAATCCTCATGCCTCGGTTAAAATAGTCCGTGAACACACCTGTTTCTGCTGGGGTGCGAGTCAAGAGTCTGCCGGGAAAACTTAGTCCTGGGCCCCGGCCAGCACCTTCCCGGCAGATGACCAGCTGCTGAACTGAGGCTGGGCAGGGTAGGCTAAGAATGAGGTACCCCTGGACCAGCGTTCTTCACACTTGAATGTATCAACACGTCCAGGGAACCTTGTGAAGATGCATCCTCTGGTTCTGCAGGTTGAGGTCAGACCAAAAAGTCTGCTTTTCTTACAGGGGATGTCCGCATAAGAAAGCAGAGGATAGGGTAGCTGGACTCACAATCTGAGTAATAAAAACCCAAAAGCCAAAGACGATCCAGGCACTGAGTTTCTTAAGCTTTCAAGGAAGGGCTGTAGCCAGGCATAGAGGCACATGTCTTTGATCCCAGCATTTGGGATGCAGAGGCAGGTGAGTCTCATTGAGCTTAAGGCTAGCCTGGTTTATGTAGGGAGTTCTGGGGCAGCCAGGGCTACGTAGTAAGACCCTGTCACAGAGATAGAGGGCCAAAGGCAATGTTTAAAATTGGTCAGGAGGTGATAGAGGACAGCGTATGGTATAAGCCAGCCTGACAAATACCCAGCAGGCAAGAAAACGATTCGAGTGTATGACTCTGTGGCCAAGTTAGATATCACTGATGGATCCCAGCACTGTGTTCTGCTAAACCAAGAGATACCTCAGTATCCCTCTTTAGCCAGTACTCTAGGGGTAGCTACACAATTCATTATAGTTGGCACAAACCTCCTCCTTCTTCTTCTTCTTCTTCTTCTTCTTCTTCTTCTTCTTCTTCTTCTTCTTCTTCTTCTTCTTCTTCTTCTTCCTTCTTCTCCTTCTCCTTCTCCTTCTCCTTCTTCTTGTTTGTTTTTTGTTTTTCTTTGTCTTTCCAGACAAGGTTTCTCTGTGTAGCTCTGGCTGTCCTAGAACTTGCTTTGTAGAGTAAACTCACAGAAATCCACCTGCCTCTGCCTCCCAAGTGCTGGGATTAAAGGTCTGGGTCACCATGCCCAGCTAATATCATTATTAATATTATTAATGCTATAGATGCATAGTGTTTGGTATATGTGCAGTCAGTGGTGACTACTATGAAGAACAGATCACAGTTCACAGGGCAATGAATGGTGACGTGGGAGAAAGAAAGGCAAAGGAGGGGCTGGAGTGATGGCCCCAAGGTCAAGCACACCGGCTGCTCTCCCAGAGGCCCCAGGACGGACCCAGAGCCCATAGGGCAACTCACGACCATTTGCAAGTCCAGTTCCAGGGAATCTAAAGCCCTCTTCTGGCCTCCAAGGACACCAGGCTTGTACGTGGTGCACAGACATACATGCAAGTGCAATACCCATAAACATAAAATAAAAATTAAAAAAAAAAAGAAAGGCAAGGGAGACAGAAACCAGAGATCTGGGTGAGGAAGGATAAAGGCCCTAGGCTTTGCCAGCCTGGGAATGGTGGAAGGTTTATCAGCTAGTTCTGTCTGTCTGAATGACTCTGAGCTTCCAACTGAAATGAACGCTCTTTGATAGGCATGAGTGACACTTGTCATGTTTATATACCTGTGCTCAGAACTTCCAAGGGAAACTGTGAAAGACGTAGCAATGGGCAAGAAGGCATTGCATGCCTTTGCATGTTTTATTGACCTGGAGCGGTTTTACAGCTCAGACAGCTAATGATAATGGAAGTGATTCCTCTCCACAGAAACACAGATGCTCTGCTGGAGACGTAATTGATTACGGCCCATGGATGTGACCCAGCTTGGCACCCATTCTCTACTCATTTCGGCATTCTGGAGAGCCCAGACATGTCTCCGCTTTGGGTTCTCCTCGGAACAGGCTGTAATAGCTTATTGGTTCCTTCATCAATTAATGAGTTAATTGGAAATTCTGACATGTTGATTGCATATTTGAATAATTACTCTGGCTGATAGGAAATCTATTTTTTTTTTAACATTCTCATTAGTGTGAAGATCATGAAGGTTTCCAGAATTCTCTGTCCTGGTTAAGCTTTGCCAACGTATTTTCAGGGGTGTGTGTGTGTGTGCGTGCGTGTGTGTGTGAGTGGGTGTGCACACTAAGAGGCTGAAGGAGGACATGGGCTGTCCTCCATCACCTCACCTTATTTCCTCGGGACAGAGTCTCTCACTGAACCCGACGCTTGCTGCTTTTCAACTCAGCTGTGAACTCTCCTGTCTCCCACTCCCAGAGCTGGGGCTAAAGGCGCAGGCAGCCAAGTTCAGCTTTAACCCTGATACTAGGGATCCAGGCTGAGGTCCTCGTGCTTGTGCAGGGAGCACTCTAACCCTCTGAGTCATTTCCCTACACCCGCTACCTGTTCTCAATCTATGCGAGTTTTATGGAGGATTATTCTGGTTCATTGCTTGGGTGATGGATGATTCTTTCTTCTTTTTTCTTTTCTTTCTTTCTTTTTCTTTTTTTTTTTGACAAGATTTCTCTGTATAACAGGAACTTGCTTTTTTTCGTTTGTTTATCGAGACAGGGTTTCTCTGTAGCTTTGGGGCTGTCCTGGAACTAAGTCTCCTAGACCAGGCTGGACTCAAACTCACAGAGATCCGCCTGCCTCTGCCTCCCGAGTGCTGGGATTAAAGGTGTGCACCACCACCACCTTGATTCTGTACAAGAACAAAACAGTGACTTCCCTCCACCATCTTTGACCATCTTGATTGGGCTATGAATTAAACCAACATCATATGGAGTAGTAGAATAAAATTTAATTAGACATGTCCACAAGGAGACCCCCCCTAAGCACAAGGGTCAGGTGATAGAAGATTACACACCTGGGCCAGGAAGGACAGATGCTCAGGACTGCTGGGGAGTGGCACACAAAGGATGATAAGAGGGTCAGAGGAGGGATGGGGACAGCGCTCAGCTGGTAGAGTGCTTGCCTATGGTGTACAAAGCCCTGGGCTCAACCCCGAGCACACACACCTATGATCCCAGCATTGGAAGGGGATGAGTGGGAAGAAGACAGAAAGACTGGGGATTCTGGATCAGCCTGGTCTACTCGAGACCCTAACAAAACAAAGTAGGCTCAAGAGACAAATTGTATGAGTGAAAATGATTCTGTTAGATGGACAAAGTCTCTCATGGAACAAGAGCCCTCACCATCCTACCACACACACACCACATATACAGCACATGCACACCACACATCTCCACACTCAAACACATATCACACACCACATACATGCACACACACACCACGTACTTGCACACACACACATACACACACACACCACACACACCACACTTCATAGACAGGGACTGTAAGTTACAAAGTCAAGAGGCAGTTTGGTCTGAGACCGTGAGATCCAACCCATGCATCATATGGTGTGGGAAAGAAGGACTTCAGACACTCCTTGGGGTTCTGGTCAGATTTTTCTCTTTTTTCCCCGTGCTGGGGATTGAACTCAGGACCTTCCCCACTTCTACCAAGCCACACTCTCAGCCCATCCTGGCCTGGGAGGATCTAAGCAAAGGAATTGTGAGCTCTGTCTCCACACTGCCTTTGGCTCTCCCAGCCCCCTTGGCACAAAACACTAAGTCCTGCAGGTAGAACTCCCCACAAGCCACTTCTACTGGAGAGGTCCTTGGGATGCTTAGCCAGGAAGGATGTGTTCCACGCCACCTGGGAGCGGCAGCTGGGAACTCTCTCTAGCCTTTCCACCCACAATTTGCTGTCCCCTCAAGCCCTGGCTCTTCTACCTTAGACCAACTCTTCTACCTTAGACCAACTCTTCTATCACCCAGGAGGCCAGAGATAAGAATAAGCCGCCTCCTTTCCCACATCCCTTCCCTGACCACACTCAGCCTCCAGCAGCTGCAGAGACTGCCTTCCCCAGGCACTTAGGGAGAGGAAGGACGGCAGGCAGCCAGAGCTTCCTGGGGGAGCGGGGCTCTGGCTGCACCCTTCCCTCCCACTGGACTGAGAGGTGATTACTTGTGTTAATTATAACCAAGCTATTTCCGACTGGCATGAGCCCACCCACCCACAGAGTCTGCCCTGAGTCAGGATGCTGGGGGTCAGCTATCCTGGGAAGGTGTCCTGACCCCTGCGACGGCCAAAGAGGGGGCCTTTGTTCCCCTGAGCACCCTCTTACCCTTCCCTCTCCTGAGGCTTCTTGTCACCACCTTCCACCCCCACCCTCTTTTTTGCTTGCCCCCACACAACTCCTTTTCCCTCCCCTCAACCTCTCCCCAGGTTTTCAATGAAATCACGGGGCTCTGAGTTCCGCACTAGGCCCTGACATAAACACTCTGATTGGGGCTAATTATAAGGGCCAGATCGGGAAGCTGGAACCTTCAGAAAGCTTTGGCTTTCAAACAAAGGGCTCCGAGCTCAGCCCCCAGCCCAGGTTGGCTCCTCACTAGGTCTCCTTGGGAAGGAGGAGACATCCCAAGCAACTGGCAGTCAAGACTCTACACTGCCAAGTATGCCTGAGAACCACCTTCTTACTTTTGCCTTAGCTCTTCCCAGTTGCAGACTCTGGTGCCTTTGCTGAGGGCTTGGAGGATTAGTCTGCAGGGGCGGGCAAGGTGGCTGGGGAAAGCTCTTAGGCTGGGAAGCTGGGGCATGAGGTTCGTGAGGAGCGGGGTGGGGGTTAAGGGGGTGGGTGAAGCAGCGGGGAAGCCAGCTGTGACAGCCCTAGCCCTAATTAGCCAGCTTCAAAGCCCATGGAGAGGCAGTCCCGCCCTGGTGTGTGCCCTGCTCACTCAGGCAAGTAAGACATTTGTGTCCTAATCAGAGAAGGAGACGAAAGTTGCCCACCACCACCCAGAGGAGCCTCTAGACACATTCAGAACCAGAGATCGAGCCTAGAATCATGAGAAATCATTCCAATCTGTGAAAAGTACCAGCAACAGTGGGTGATAAGGGCCTCAAGAAACGTCTGTCCTTTGAGTCTGCAGCTCCGCTTTCAGGAATTTATCTAAGTAGTTGGGAAAGTGCTAGGGTTTATCTGACACGTGCTCTGGGCTGGCTCTGAGTCACCCAGCTTATCCTCTGGATTCATGGAGCCATCCTTCTTGCATGATGGGAGCCATGGCCTTTCTACCCATGGGAACTCCGGTGCAGGTGAGAAAGCCTGCAGAAGGGCGCACTTATTGGCCTGCCTCACCGAGGCATCGGTCCACACACAGATGCAGAGACCTGCCCTTTGTCCCTCCAAACACGCCCTGCCCTGGCTGGTAATTTGCTACCTGAGAGGCAGGAGGATCCCATCATCCTAAGAACCATCTAGTTTAGGAGTGCTTGTGCTTGTATAGGTCCAGTTAGTCGTGCTCCGGCCCGTGTGTGTGTGTGTGTGTGTGTGTGTGTGTGTGTGTGTGTGTGTGTGTGTGTGTGATTATTGTTGTATTGAGAGAGTTTCGTCATAGCTCAAACTGGCCTAGAATTCACTTTGGGCCCAAGCCACCCTCACTCTGAGCCTCTCTGAGCTGGGATTACAGGTACGAGCTGCCATGTCGGTCACACTGATTGGTGTCGTCCCACAGCAGAGATGAGCATGACTAGCCAGAGCAGGGGAGTGGGCCAAATGGTCTGGAATCCTCCTATACTTAAAATACAAAATTGTGTGTTCACGTGAGCTGGCCTCTCCCAGTCCCCACAGCCTTCAAAGACCTGAAGATTGTTCATAGTGCTAGTCAGTGCATTCTTCCATCAGAAGTTTAACTGTAGGAGTTTGAGGTGATCTGATCTGGCGAGCAGCAAAGGCCGCGGAAGGGATAATTCAACTGTAGCGGCAGGAGTGTGGCTCCATGAGCTCACAAGCATGCCCTATAGCAGAAGGATGGCTCCATGAATCCACACGCATGCCCCACAGCACCCAGGAGGTGTATCCAAGACCCAGCCTCTTAGAGATGGTGCCCTTCTAGGTATCCAGGAGTTGGTAGCTATAGCTCCACTAAAAAGAACCCGATACTCAGTCTTTGGGAGACAGAGGAATTTGTGGGGGAAAACATCAATGCCTTTCTTGGAGGCTAGCTTTTTAACCATCTCTTAAAGGGCTAAGAGTTTGTAACCCTGGGAATGTTTCTGAGATAAGCCTGGATTTAGGGGGTGGGAACAACAGTCTGACTAGGAAGAAGGGAGTCTCCTAGGGAGATCTAGCCACTGCAGAGCTGCCACATCGCTCTAGACTCGAGAGAACAGAGACATCACCTGTGGCCTGTGATCTTCCAAGTTTTCCTTTTCTATCCTTCCTGGCATTAAAATGCAAGGCCTTCCTAAGGTGGAAAGTGGTTGCTACACCTAGGACCTAGAAATGGCAAAAGTGAACCTGAGGTCACGTGTTTTAGCTGGGTTCTCCAGGCAGCAGACACTGATTCCAGGTGTAGCCTCAAGCTCAGGCAGTTTATCATTGGAGTTCCTAACCTACAGCTCCCCTTTCTTTCAGACAGTTCATTAAAGTGGGGGTGGGATGTGCAGAGTCCCCCCACTCCCCGCTTTCTCTCAGGCACTCCAGCTTCTTGGACACCTCTTAAAGGAGGGGGCTGCGTCTTTAAGATCTGTGGTCCCTTAAGAAGCTGACTTATCTTCCCTCTCCGGCCCTGTCGGGAAACCACTTTGTTGTGGCAGACCTTGTATCCCTATGTTGGCAGACCTTGAGGCAGGGGGAGCGAGCTGGGAAGTTGGCAATTGTCACCCATTCACCTCTCTTTGAGCCATTCTTGAGAGGGCACAGAAACGGATGTCACAGAGGCACACAGAGCCAAGACCCTGGGGCTCTTAGGAGTGGGGGAGGCTCTCCCCAAATCTTCAGCAGAAACCAGCATGCCTTTTCCTGTAGAGCTTCATCCCAGGCACTGGTAAACCCCACTTGACTCCTGGGGTCTCACCTTTATTGCCAGGAGAGGCGCTCAGAATTGTGTGGAACTGACCTCTTTCCTATAGCCTTTGCGGGGTTCTTTTGGACTTGAAGGAAATGGAGCTGTGGGGCCATGACACTGCTCCCCCCACCTCGATAGGTAAGACAAATTTATATTGAAGACTTAGTGAATTTAGCACAAATAATTTGGAGACAGACTATATATTTGAGGAGGGGGGTCTTTGCCGAAATGCCGGGCTTCAATACAATTGCAAACAAAGCCCCACATATGACTTCAATTACCACCAAACATTTCCACTTCCCTTCCCCCAACATAAACTAACATACACACACACTTGGAAGTCGGGGGGGGGGGTTCCAACTTACTTTCTCCCTTGTCCCCAAGTCTGCCAACAAAAGATGATAAGAAATCAATTTTCCCATAACTATTTAGTCAAACAATTGAGGCCTTGAGCGAAGAGCCCGCTCTGCCCAACCCCCAACCAAAAAGGTGAAGGAGAGGGAAGGAGGGGCTGTGGTTTGGTTGGGGGGAGTTACAACCCTGTTAAATACAATTAAAGGGCTAGATCTCTGAAGATAATTAAATGCACTTTATTATGATGATTATTAGGTTTTAATTTGCACTATTATCAAGAAACAGGAGAGATGGCCATAGCACAGTCCTGGCATACTAGCCTTCGAATCCTACGACTCCAAACAGTAGACAGAGCCGATGTGTGTTGGAAATTGGAATTCTCATACCGGGAAAGATACTTTATACACCATCCCTCAGGCAGCTCACTTAAGAAAAATCTTTACTTTTATTTGTGTGCAGGGGGAAGAAACATGTTAGGAACACTCTATCAATCTTATGATATAGAATGTCATGTAAACACTCCACCCCACCCCCACAACCACAAAGAGCCTGCCCAGAGAGACCTTCTAAAGCAAACTTAACCCAGTAGTTTTTGTTCTTTTCCTGGACAACTTTTTTTTTTAAAGGCCACTCTTTCGTCAAAAGAAAACTAAAATTCCCACCAGCTCATCCATTCCCCTCCCTCCAACCCAAACACTTTTACTGCTTTTGAAAAAAAAAAAAAAAAAAACCTCAAACAAAAAACCCACACATAACACACAACCCAACCCTAAAAACTGCTAACCTGGATACCACTGCGAGGAGCAGACTACCGGGAGAGAAGGAAGGGACGAGCAAAAGAGCCCGGGGTTTGCTAGTGGTATCCCTAACATTCAGGGAAAGAGGGTGGCTCTTAAAATGGTGTGTGTACTGGGCGGGGTGGGGGTGGGGGTCAAAACACACTTCACAAAGCGTTTCGTTGCCCATTCTCTGCGCGTGGGCCGGAGCCGAAACCACAGAAAGATCTCGGTGCCCGCAGGAGAGTGGGCTAAGGGGGGTGGAGGCCATTCCTCCCCACATCTCCGCCCTCCCCCTAAAAGCGGTGTGTTTTTCCACGTCTGCATCTGGATTGGGAGGGTTCCAGATTTCGAGTGAGGGAAGACAGAACAAATGAGAAGGGTGAAAAGGGGGGTGGAGGGGGGAAGAGGACGGGAAATAAAATATAACAAAACGAATCCAAGTCTTGTTAAAAAATATCCCACAGCTTCCACAGGCCCCGCGTCGGCGAGGAGGCTCGCAAATTCGGCTTTTATAGAAGTTGAGTGGAACTAACTCCCAACTCCTAGAAGCCAACAAAAACAGCGCGCATGCTAGGTGCCTCTCCCAGCAGGCCCAGCCCTGCCAAGTCACCAAAAAATTCGAACCAGAACACAGGGCGGCTTTTAAAAGGGCACTTAGAAAAGGCGAGACCTCCTCCCCACCCCCACCCCGTTCTTCAGCCTAGGCGCCCTCGCTCGTGTTTTTCCCCCCTTTTTCCTTTTAAATAGAAAATATATAATTAAATTTACAAACACTATTTACAGTTTTAATCACAAACCTGGTAGGGGTGTTGGACAGAGTTCTTTTTAAAAAGCGACCTAAAATAAAATGTGTTTTTTTTTTAACTGTTCTTTATTTTTTAAAAAAATAAAATAGGAGTCCATAGGCGCACCCTCTCCCGAGAGGAGGACGGTCCTGGGGGAGGGGGTGCCCACCAGGCGAGGCCTCTTCACACGGTGGTCTCGCCATGCCGGCTGTTGGTGAGACGCGTGTAAAACTTCCTCCAGGAGTGCAGCGTCTTGCCGGACCAGATCCAGAAGCCCGATGTGATGCCCACGATGAGCGTCATGAGGTATTTAATCATGTAGACTGTGAAGTCGGGCGACATGCGCGGCGTGTAGTGGGCCGGGCACGGGATGGCCAGGCTCTTGCAGTGCTGGCTGACCCACGAGCGCTCCCAGTGCTCGCGGAAGGCCTGCTCGTAGAAGTAGCAGGCGATGACGATGGTGGCCGGTACCGTGTAGAGCACCGAGAAGACCCCGATGCGCACCATGAGCCTCTCCAGCTTCTCCGTCTTGGTGCCATCGTGCTTCATGATGGTGCGGATGCGGAAGAGTGACACGAAGCCGGCCAGCAAGAAGGATGTGCCGATGAACAGGTACACGAAGAGCGGCGCCAGAACGAAGCCCCGCAGAGGGTCCAGGCTGTTGAGGCCCACGAAGCACACGCCGCTCAGCAGGTCGCCGTCGATCTGGCCCATGGCCAGGATGGTGATGGTTTTGACGGCTGGCACGGCCCAGGCGGCCAGGTGGAAGTACTGCGAATTGGCCTCGATGGCCTCGTGGCCCCACTTCATACCGGCTGCCAGGAACCAGGTGAGGGACAGAATCACCCACCAGATGGAGCTGGCCATGCTGAAGAAGTACAGCATCATGAAGAGTATAGTGCAGCCCTCTTTCTTAGTGCCCTGCACCACCGTGCGGTAACCGTCCTCAGAGAAGCGCTCGTTGCACACCACGCGCTCCTGGAGCACGAAGCCCGCGATGTAGGCCACCGACACCATGGTGTAGCAGCCCGACAGAAAGATGATGGGCCGCTCTGGGTAGCGAAAGCGCTGCATGTCCACTAAGTAGGTGGTGACCGTGAAAAACGTGGAAGCGCAGCACAGCACCGACCAGGTGAGGATCCAGAGACGGGCAAAACGCGTCTCCTCCTGCGAGAAGAACATGGAGCCGTCGGGTCGTGCGGGCTCGCAGGGCGCTGCACAATCGCGTTCACCCAGAAACTTATAGCTGAGATAGGACGGCACTTTGAGGACGCGGGGACAGTGGAAAGGGTGCTCCAGAGTGGCGTAGCGCGGGGGCGCGCCACCACCGCCAGGGCCACCCGGGGTGCCACCCGCGCCGGGCTGCAGCCCGGAGGGCGGCGCGGTGGTGAGTAGCGCAGGAGCTCCGTCCTCGGAGTGGTTCTGGCCCACGCAGATCTGCTCCGCGCCGTGGCGCGGGAAATGCTCGCAGCGGAGGCGCTCCGGCCACTGGAAGCCGAACTTGTTCATGAGAGCCTCGCAGCCTTGGCGCGCGCGCTCGCAGATGGAGCGGCACGGCGGGATGGCCTGCTCCAGCACCGTGCACACCGGAGCGTACATGGAGCACAGGAAGAAACGCAGCTCGGGCGAGCACTGCACCTTCACCAGCGGGTAGAACTGGTGCACCTCCAGGCCCGCGTCCTCCTGGTTCGTGTGGCCAAGAAGGTTGGGCATGATGGTCTGGTTGTAGGCGATGTCCGTGCACAGCGGGATGGAGATGGGTTGGCAGAAGCCGTGGTCCGGGATGGAGATGCCCTTTTCCCCGTGAAACTGGGCCGGCCCGGCGGCCGGCAGCAGCAGCAGTGGCAGCAGCAAGCGGGGCAGGGCGCTGCGGGGCAGGGCGCTGCGGGCCCGCATGCTGGCCGCCGCCCCCAACTCGGCTCCTGGGCGCCCCCCAGCCCCCGCCCCCAACCCCGAGACCGCGCGCCTTCCCCGCTGTCGCCTAGCTGCCCGGCCGCCTCCCGCGCCTCTCTGCAAACTTTGCTCGCGGCCGCAGGAGTTGGGGAGGCCGGGCGGGGGAGGGGGCGGCGCACCCGCCTGCTGGTTCGCCGCGGTCGGACTGAGTGGTCGAAGTCGCCGCGCACTGCTGCCCTCACTCCTCTTCCTCCTCCTCTAGCCTCCGGGCTTCCCCTCTCCCCACCCTCCACTACCCAGCGACTTCTTTGTGCCTCCTTCAGCCCTCACCTCGGCCTCTCCGATCCCAATTAGTCGGTTTCAAGGGGGCCCCCGCTGTCGGCCCCGCCCTCTCCTCACCCCCCTCCCTTCAAAGGGATCCTTGAAACCGCCCCGTCGAGCTTTGCACCGTCCCAAAATGTGCTCACGGCCAATCAGATTTAAACTCGAGGACCAGCCCCGAGGACTGGATTGGTCGACCGCAACATAATGAGATCAGAAACCAGATGCCAAGAACTCTACCCCCCTCCTTTTGCTTTTTTAAAGAGACAAGCTATTATTATATTAGGGGCTGTTTGCTCAATCCGAGATTTCTTCGGAGTCGCCGGGACGAGGTCCGGAGACACGTTTTCCCAGGGTGGCGTCCGAACCGGGGAACTCTAGCCTGATCTGTAGTCCTGGAGCCCAGGCGCTCTGAGCTACTCGAGCTCTTTGCTCACGGCCCCGCTCCTCAACCTCCCCCACTTTCTCAGTACCATTTATAAAATCAAGTGAAAAAAAATCTCAGGTTAAAAAATATATAAATGTAAATGTGTGTGTTAAAAGCGCGTAAGCTAACAGTTTGCAAAGACTTCTCGTCAAACCCCTCTCATACAGTGGAGGTAAAAGTGTCACTTCACCCTAAAAAAGGACCCCGAGGAGTTTCCTCGCCCCTCCCCCTTCACACACCCTTAAGTAACCCTCTGAAAAATTGAGAGCCTGTCTCTTTAAGGGGCTCTTAAAGGGGCCGGGACTCCGGGGTGTAATTGCCCCATAGCGAGCACAAAGGAGCCCATTATGGTTCTTTGTGTTCGGTGGCACCTCAAAGTGAGAAAATTCAGGAACTCGGAGGCCAGGCTTCAGGGCTGGGGCGGGGGGGGGGGGTGAGGTGAAGGAGAAAGGCCCAGAGTTGAGGTTTCAATCCACCCCCCTTCCGAGGAAAATCTTAATTATGCAAAGTAAAGTTTAGTTGCCATAAGGAGGAGGTCTTAATGGAAAGTTAATGGCGGGGGTGATGGGCAGTTTCGAGAGAAGAAACCTCTTTAGGTCTGACGAATGTTTTGGGGAATTTGCCTTCTCCCTCCCCATCCCTGCTCCGCCTCCTAAAAGCTTCCAGATTTGATCTCCTGGGAGAAAAGGGAGTTTTACCCAAACTTTAAGTGATTCCACACCCGAAAGATGGTGTGTGTGGCGAGGGAGGAGGCTGGGGGAGTTGTGGTAGAGAATTTCTCCGGTCCAGCTCTCACCTGGCCGAGGGGTGGGGTGGCCCATAGACCAACCCCCACCCCCACCCCCGACAAACACACTAGGCTTGTAAATTTGAGGTCTGGAGAGGGAAGGGAACTGCATGGGAATCTGTGTCTGGTACTGGATGATGGATCAATTATTTCTGTTGTCTCTGGAGAGACGACAGGAGGAGACTTAAAAAGAAAGAAGATTGTCTAGAAAGCCGCTTTTGCTTCTCAGTACAGGCCCAATCCTTCCAGCTCGGGAAGCTGCTTCCTGCTCAGATCTGGGATTGGGCTGCATACAGAAACTGCAAAACAGCAATTTAAGGAGAAAAGAGTATATGATGAACCTGGGCTTCCCAGGGTTGAAAAGAGGCGCTCCCCTGCACCCCCACCCCGACTAGGGGAATGAATGTAAATTTTTAGCACCTCACACCTGTGATCCCAGAAGGCGAAGCTGAGGCAGGAGAATTACCAGGAGTTCCAGGCCAGCCTCAGGGGCAGTGGCAGTATGAGAATGAAAGAAGAGAAACAAACAAAAATATTTAAGTTCTTTACAATCTGAAAGTGCTCTTTATTGGAATTTTTATTTTATTTTATTTTTTAGACAGGGCCTCACGGTATAATCCTGGTTGACCTAAAGCTCTCTATGTAGACCAGGCTGGCTTCAAACTCACAGAGCTCTGCGTTCTAAATGTGCCGAGATTAAAGGCATGTATCAACACCCTCAGCATCTTTAGTGGAGTCCTAAATGTGTTCTCTTTTCCCTCTTTCAAAGAAGAAAGTGTTGTGGGGCTGGAGACTCGCTCAGTGGTTAAGAACACTGGCTCCTGTTTCAGAGGACCTGCATGGCAGTCCCAGAACCCACAGCCTCAATAACTCCGATCAGACGCCCTCTTCTGGCCTCCCTTGGTACTACATGAACGTGATATCCCTATATACTGGCAAAATACCTGTGTACATAAAATAAACAAATTAATAAATCCTGTGTCGTGTGCCCTCCTCCCCCAGGCCTTCCACACATTGGGGTTTCTTACTTTAAGACCAACTGCAGGGGCTGAGAGGAAAAGGCTATGTCCTTGTTGTTGTTGAGACCCAGCTTGGTCTCAGACTCATTTCACAGTGTGAACCATTGATGGACTAACTCCAGGACGTGCCAATGTTCTGTAGGGCTACTGAGACAACCCTGTGAGTAAAGGCCTTCCTGCCAAGCCTGATGATTGGAGGTCAGACCTATGACCCACACAGAAGAAGAGAACTGAATGCCGCAAGCTGTGCTCGGACCTCCACATGCATGTGTCTACATGCAAAATAATTAGATATGATTTTTAACAGTTAAAAATGGGTCAGGTGGTGGTGGTACACACCTTTAATCCCAGCACTTAGAAGGCAGAGGCAGGTGGATTCTGCGTTTGAGGCCATCCTGGTCTACAGAATGAGTTCCAGAACAGCCAGGGCTACACAGAGAAACTCTGAATTAAAATAAATAATTAATAGCCGGACAGTGGTGGTGCACGCTTTTAATCCCAGAACTTGGGAGGCAGAGGCAGAAGGATCTCTGTGAGTTTAAGGCCAATCTGGTCTACAACAGCTAGTTCCAGGACAGGCTCCAAAGCTACAGAAAAACCCTGTCTCAAAAAAGGCAAAAATAAAATATTAATAATGATGATGATAAATAAAAATACAAAAAAATTAAGGTGCTGGAGAGGTGGCTCAATAGTTTACAGCACTTATCCTTGTTGAGGACCCATCTCAATTCCCAGCACCCACATTCTGCCTCACAACCATCTATAAGCCCAATTCCAGGGGTTCTGGCACCCTCTTCTAACCTTAGCAACCACCAGACATGCAAAGGGCACACAGACATACATGTAGGCAAGACACACATTCACATAAAACTAGAAAGTCTCAAAAGAGAGCCAGGCATGGTGGCTCGTGTTTTTAATCCCTGCACTTGAGAGGAGGGGGCAGAGGATCTCCATGACTTTGAGGCCAGCAAGAAAAGACAGTGAGATCCTGTTTCAAAAAATAAAAACAAGTCGGCTTGGATATAATTTGGTGTTGCTAGGGACTGCATTTATGGTCTTTCATATTGTAGGCAAGTGCTCTACCACTAAGATACATTCCTAGTTCTGTCTTTTTTTTAATTATTTATTTTTATTTTACATGCATTTATGTTTTGCCTAAATGTGTGTCTGTGTGAGGGTGGCAGATACCCTGGACTCAGAGATACAGACAGTTGTGAGCTGCCATGTGGGTGCTGGAGTTTGAACCAGGGTCCCTTGGAAGAGTAGCCAGTGCTCTTAACCTCTGAGCCATCTCTCCAGCTCCCCTAGCCCTGTTTTTCATTTATATCTGTGCATGTGTACAGTTATTATTAATTTTGTATGTTTGTTTCACTTTGATCAGGTCTGCCTCTGCCTCCCGAGTGCCACCACACCAAGCTATTTTATTAAAGACTTATTTCTTTACACTTTATATGTATGAGGTTTTATTTATTTTATTTTATTTTTTTGGTTTTTTGAGACAGGATTTCTTAGGGTAGCTTTGGAGCAGACGTTAGTGTGGACCATCCAAGGGCTCTATAGGCAGATGAATTTTTTTATAGTTATTTATTTATTATGTATACAATATTCTGTCTGTGTGCATACCTGCAGGCCAGAAGAGGGCACCAGACCCTATTACAGACGGTTGTGAGCCACCATGTGGTTGCTGGAAATTGAACTCAGGACCTTTGGAAGAGCAGGCAATGCTCTTAAGTACTGAGCCATCTCTCCAGCCCTAGGCAGATGAGTTCTGAAGCCCAGTGCCCAGTGGAAGGGCACTAGCCTTGAATGGGGAGCTGTGAGCGAGACCAAGAGCATCCAGAGAACACCGAATGGGAAAGCTAAAAGCTGTCCGAGATGCCAACTGTTAAGAGCCAAGAAGGGAGACTGAGGAAGAATGAGGCCAGGCCAGATTCTATACAACAAGAGAATCCCACAGGGCTTGTTTTTCCTGATCCCAGTTCAGAAGTTTTATTTACCTTGCTTCAGTTGTGAGATGGCATGTAGCCCTCCCTTGACCTAGTACTGGGCCAAAAGCTTGGTTAATATGCGTTGCTATTTCTTTTTTTTTTTAATATTTATTTATTTATTATGGATACAATATTCTGTTTGCATATATGCCTGCTAGAAGAGGACACTAGACCTCATTAGAGATGGTTGTGAGCCACCATGTGGTTGCTGGGAATCGAACTCGGGTCCTTTGGAAGAGCACGCAATGCTCTTAACCACTGAGCCATCTCTCCAGCCCCGTGTTGCTATTTCTTAAATTACATTTATTTATTTGCTTTGTAGGTGCAAGGGCTGCTCTGCACATGCAGAAATCAGAGGACAAGGTCTGGGAATCCTGTCTGTTCTTTCGCCATGTGACTTTGAATCTTGTCTGTTCTTTCACCGTGTGACTTCCCAAGATCGAACTCAAGTCATTTAGGCTTGGTGGCAAGCACCTTCAACTGCCTTGCCGGGAGCTGTTTCTGTTGTTTTTAATCCAACAAATTATGAGGCGCCTGTCTTATATAAAGCAGATAGCCTAAGTCAGAGCTGGGATGGCACATGCCTGTGACACTAGCTCTTGGAGGCAGAAGCATCAGGAGTTTAAGAGCAGCCTCAACTACACAGCAAGCTGAAGGCTAGCCTGGGTCACATGTGACCTATATGCCTTTAATCCCAGTACATGGGAGGTAGAGGGTGGGATATCTCTGAGACTGGAGGCTAGCCTGATCTACAAAACAAGTTCCAGGCCTAATAATAAAGTTTTTAAAAAGAGAAAGAATTCTAGTTGATGTTAGGGGGGATGTGAGAATACTGTGTTTAAAGCCTCGCAGACACACTTAAAGGCTTGTGTGTCACACACACTGAGCAAATGACAGCCTGCTTGTGATACCCTGCACACCACAGGCATGCTCAAAAGATGGCAGAGAACCAACGCCCAGCTAAAGAAATCTCTTCCCCTCAAGTTCTCCATGTAAGCCTCCTCCCACCTTAGGACAGCTGTCAAAGTACTTACCTTGCCCACCCCTTCTCCCCCCAACCCCACTCCTTCTCAGAGAAGCCAGCTTCTCTCCCCGTCTCTCTGCTTTGTCTACAGAACCCCTAGAGGATCATACCTGGTGTGGGGTGCTCCTAAGGGAACTGCCTCTTCTCCAGGAAGCCCTGGCAGAGGGCGAGCCCCAGCTGTCTCTTCCATAATGGGTAAGTGTTCTTCCTTCCCAAGGCATTATTGTCCTTCCGCCCTGAAGAGGGAGGGATTGTTGGCATCTGTCTGGGGAATATGAAAAGAGAACAAAAAAGAAAACAAAATTTCAGATACTTTCCAATCCTTGAAGATTTTATTCTTTAATCAAAAATACTCTGTTCTTGGGCTGGATGTGGGAGAGCATAGCTTTAATCCCAGCATTTGGGAGGCAGAGGCAAGCCGGGGATCTGCAAATTCAAGGCCAGCCTGGTCTACACAGTGTGTTCTAGTCTGGCCAGTCTAGTCTACACACTGAGACTCTGTCTCAAAAACAACAACAAAACACACACACACACACACACACACACACACACACACACACACACACGTCTTCTTGGGCCCAGAGACTCAGATGGGGCTAGAGAGATAGCTCAGTGGTTAAGAGCACTGGCTGCTTTTCCAGAGGACCCAGGTTCAATTCCCAGAACCCACAGAGCAGCTCACAGCTATCTGTCATGCAATGCCAGCTCGGCTGGAAGAGTGTTGGTCTAGCATGCACAGACCTGTGAGTGGTGATCATGCCTGTAGCCCCACAGTTAGAAAGCCAATGGAATAGGATCAATGGAAGTCAGCCTCATCTACGTATGGAGTCAAGGTTATCTGAGTCTACCTAAGACCCAGGGGCTGGAGAGATGGCTCCCTGGTTGAGCTTTTCCGGAGGTGCCAGGGTTTACTTCTCTGACATCTCCACAGGCAGGCAGATAAATAAAATTAATTAAAAGATCCTGCCCAAAAAAAGCAAAAAAAAAAAAAAAAAAAAAAGGAAAAATGATAAAGACAGAAACCTGCTTTAGATTAACCAAAGACCTAGGATTCTGGGACCTCTGCTTCCTGGCCTACCGAGTCTTCTGTGCCTTCACCTCAGCAATGCCAAAATCCAAGGCTGTTCAGTTAGCTCCTTCATCTTTCCAGCACCTACACCAATGTTTCTGGAAGGCAAAATGGGCTTTAAAAGGATTAAACAGATATTACAGAGAATCTATTAATTAAGGGCTTTAATTAGTCCAGGCCTTAGGTTGAGCAGAAACAAGCGTGGGTGGCTCGGGGCAGACTGGGCAAAGCGAGGCACCGAAATCCATTCTGAGTTTGACAAGTGAAGTTCTTGAACTGACTCTACTTTTTACATGGAAGAAATTAGGGTTCGTAGGAATGAATGGATCAAGTATTCTGTCTCCTAGAACCTTCTAGAACCTAACACCAAGAAGGCAAGAAAGGGAAGCCTGAATTATAGGTTGTAGGTGTGGAGGGGCTGTAAGGGAAATATGTGGGTACCCGTTACGAAGGTTGGCTTTACTCTCGGGGCTCCCCTCGGTTCCGGTCACTAGCTTCCATTTGGGAGGGGGTTTCTACTCTCCATCCTCTCTCCCAGGATTCCTCCCCTTTGCCTCAAGGCAGGGGGTCACCTTGCCCCCTCCCCTCACTGCTCGCTCTTTCCTGTAACTTAAGCTGTTGTTGGGAATTGGAGTAGCGGGGCGGGTTTGAGAGGAGGCCCCACTGCTTTTCAGGGTGGAATTGAAACCCGGGAGCTGGGCTTGTGGGGGAACACGGGCGGGGGGGGGGGGGAGGAGGGAAATCAAAACGGCGGCTGCAGCTCCATCTGGGAAACCAACTTTGATTTACTAGCAGGGACCTGGCTCTCTCACCACCCCCACCGTCCCCACTCTCCCCTCCCCCCCTCACTCGGCTTTGTGGGGATAACTGGGGGGATGGGGAACCGGCTTCTTCTCCCAACTTGAAAACCAGCTCTTGTGGTAGGAGGATCCTCCAGCGGGAGCAGACTTAAGCAATGCTGGACGTCTTGTCCAGCTGCAGACTCTTAAGGGGGCCCAGAGTCTCAGGAACGAGGGAGGGTGTACCCTTGGAGAAAGTAAAGGCCTCAGCCCCGGCAGATTCACGCCTGCTCTGGCTGAGCCAACTCCCTGTCTGAGATGCGGGACTAGGGGACACTAAAGGGGGGAACTGCGGATATTTTCTGTTATTTATCTATGACCTAGGATCCCTTTAAATTGATGGTAAGAACCTATAATATAAGAGAATATCTGGGGGCTGGAGAGGTGGGTCAGCAGTTAAGAGCACGTGGGTTCAATTCCCAGCACCATCATGGCAGATCACTCCTGTCTGCAACTCCAGTTCCAGGGCTTCTGACCCCTCACACAGACACACATGCAGGCAGAACAGCAATGAACATAAAATAAAATAAAAATGAAGACATCTGAGAAATACAATGTAAAATACTATTTCAGGGGGCATGAGGACCTGAGTTTGGGTCCCCACACTTGTGTAAAAAGCCAGATGCAGCCCTGGGGCTGAGGAGGGGCTGAAGGATTCCTTACTGGCCAGCCATTCCAGCTGAATTTGCTAGCTCTTGGTTCAGTGAGAAATCCTTTCTCAAAAAAATAAGCAGGCTGAGTTGGGTACTTAGGACTCCACATGGCGAAAGGAGAAACTAACTCCTGCAAGGATCCCCTACCTCCACTTGGGGCTCATGCACACAATTTTTTTTAAAAAAGCTTATTTATTTTGAGGCAGGGTCCCTCTACATAGCCCTGACTGTCCTGGAACTTGCTCTAAAATCCAGGCTGACCTTGAACTCAGAGATCTGCCTGCCTCTGTCTCTCAAGGGCCAGGACTAAAGGCATGTGTCATCACATCTGGGTTCAAAAAAATTGTAAATGTAATTTTTGATGGACTTTAAAATATTCTTATTGCATTTATTTATTCTTTGGGGGGTGCATGCGTTCCTGGGGAAATGTGTGTTCTTCTTAAAAAATAATAAAAGCAGGGGTGTTCTTCTTGAACATGGGGCACAGGACAGACACGCACGGCGGAACAAACACAGACACGACACGGCGGCTCCCACGTGGGTCCACTTTAATGGGGGAGGGAAACACAAAAGGACAAAGGATGTGGGACACACGAGGAAAGGCAGGACGAGAGAGGGGCCTCGTGTGGCCCTGCCTTTTAAACGGGGAGCGCAGGGGTATCTGGGAATATCCAATACCTGCGTGAAGGTGCACGCACAGGTAACCATAGTCCAAGAGGAGTCTGGGAGTTGTAGTTTTCCAAAAGAACAACAATGTGAATAAATGTCTACTTGCTCCAGGCAAATGGCAAATAAACCAAAGTTATGTACAGCACCAAGGTCCAACTTGGTAAACCAATGAGTACTATGGTGGTTACTTACAAAAGTATGGGTGAAAGATTACAGGAGCAGAAATAACTTAAAGGCAGTCACATCACCAAAAGCCCAAGCCAGCATGGGTAACAGTCACAAAAACTGGGAGCCTCGTGCTCACTGAACAGTTTTGAAGGCAGCTTGGTAGATTGGAGAGTCTCCTCCAGGCCGGGCAGTTATTCTCAGAATGTTTCTAAGCAGTTTCGATTGCTTATATAACTCTGGAGAAGGAAAGGGCCAGTGAATCTGGTCAGTTTCAGGGACTTCCTAAAACTTCTGAGTTGTTTCCTTGCTTAGTTTTCAGGGACTTCCTGCAGGATGGCGTGTTTTACCTAGGAGGAAATTGCCATGTAACACCACAGCAGGCAGCAGGCCTGTGCAGGTCAGAGGAAAACTTGGAGGAGTTGTCTTTTCCACAGCCTGTGGTACTGGGGGTCGAACTCAGGATGTGAAGTTTGACAGCAGATGCATTTGCCTGCTGAGCCCAGAAAGCTTTGTAAAATACATAAATAAGGAGTAGAGCTATTGAGGAAGACATTGGACACCCACCTCTGTCTCCCGCGTGCATGCACACACATGCACATGACCATATGTTGCGCAGACACTGACTAGAAGGCAGCTCACATCCAACACTGACACGCATATCCACCACACAATACATACACTACAAATATCTCATCAAATTCTCTGTGCTTGGCGGGGCAATGGTGGCGCACGCCTTTAATCCCAGCACTC
>NW_004949142.1:2085122-2100837 GCF_000317375.1 Microtus ochrogaster
AAAAACCAAAAAAAAAAAAAAAAAAAAAAAAAATTCTCTGTGCTTAAGTTCCCTGTGAACTGCGGAGGATGCTGGCTTCCAGTGGGGACTCAAGGCCCTTTGCAGTGGAACTGTTAACCCCTCTCTCGCTTGTGAGTGACTCCACACCCCCCCCTTCTCTCGTCACATCCTTAAGCCCCTCAGGGTTTAAGATGCTCTCTAGCTAAGGCCCTCCAGTAGAAATGGGATCATGAAGATGCCCAACCTCAGCATCAGAATGGAAAGAAGACAGTGAGTCATAGCTTGAGGGGGTGCCATGCTGTTGGTTTGCTGCTCCAACTGGGTGTTCTCAGTGGGATGGGATGGGATTAATCCCCAGACTCTTGGGTTCTGGGCAGAGCCTTCACCTCACCAGTATTTCTTTTTTATGTTCAGTATCCAACTTTAGTACAAGTGAGAAGAAAGGACTAATTGAGCATTTGCTCAACACAAATAGAACTATTCTTTCTGAGATAGGGTCTCATAGAGACTGGACAGCCCTCAAACTCACTATATAGCCAAGGACAGCCTTGAATTTCTCACTCCCCTGCCTTCATCTCCCAAGTGCTGTGATTTTAGGCATGTGCCACCAGGTGCAGGTCAAATAGAAGCTTTTTAGAGCTCAAGTGTTCCATCAGAAGTAGGGTCAGCCGGGCAGTGGTGGCACACACCTTTAATCCCAGCACTCGGGAGGCAGAGGCAGGTGAGTTCAAGGCCAGTCTGGTCTACAGAGCTAGTTCTAGAACAATCAAGGCTATACAAAAAAACAAAATAACAAAACAAAAAAACTCCTACGGTCTTCAAATATCAAAATCATGGATTGGATTGAAAGGAGGGGATTGGAAGCCCATTTCTTGGCCTTGCCTACTAATCCAAATTTATGATCTCCAAATAACTCTGATGCACACTCTAGACCTAACAGCTTCCCTCTTGACAGAGGCCCAGTCCAGCTCTGTTCTACACTGTTCAAGGCCCATCAACAACTAGCAACAATGTGTCCCCTTTTAGCATTCAGTTTAGCCACATTTCACCATTCCAGTGGGCAAAACCGGCTGGCCCCTAGCGTCTCTCCCTGCAGAGGTTGGAAGACAAAAGCCTCATCTCCTAGTCCCTTATAGCATGGGTTCTAGATCTCAAACACATTTGAAGGTGACAAAGAGAATCTATGCAGTCCCATGCCAGTCCATCCGGAGGTCCCAGTCACCTAGTCAAACTCCCATGGCTCTTTTGCTGATTCCCCACATATCAAAGGCCTTCTGTTTGACAATCTTTGGATAACTCATTAGTGTAGAATAAAATTCTGGTCCTGGAAAGGCTCCCAAAACCTTGCAGCCATAATATAATGCAAAAATGCATTCTGTCCAACTTCAGTTGCACATAGTTGCAGGGCAATGGTGGCACACACCTTTAATCCTAGCACTCAGGAGGCAGACGCAGGCAGATCTTTGTGAGTTTGAGGCCAGCCTGGTCAACAAGAGCTAGTTCCATGACAGGCCCCAAAGCTGCAGAAAAACCCTGTGGGCAGGTGAGGGGGGGGGGGAGAAAGTCCACAAAGTCTATTAACAGTCTCAAACTTACTTAAAAGTTTCTTCAGAGATTCATGCACTCTCTTAACTGTAATCCCCTATAAAATCAAAATCAAAAACCAGATCACATACTTCCAACATATAGCAGCACAGGTTATACATTACCATTCCAAAATATTGGGGAGGGAGCTAGACCAAACACTGGGAGGAAATGCTGAACCAAAGCAAGATTAAAAACCCACAGGGCAAATCCAAACTCTACACCTCCATGTCTGGTGTCAAAATGCTCTTCAGATCTCCAACTCCTTTCGCTTTGTTGACTGCAACACACTTCCTTCTCTTGGGCTGGTTCTGCCCCTGTTCCCAAGGCTCTGGCATCTCCAACATCTTGGGGTATCCAAGGCAATCCAGGCTTCAGCTTCACAGCTTCATAAATGACCTCTCTAGGCCTCCATTCAGGGACACCCCTAACCCATGCCTGGCCACGTAGGTTTTTTTAGTCACAGAGGCAAGTTCCACAGTCCCTTTCTTCTGTCCTTAACTCCAGAACCATGTGGCCAAAGCTGCTGGGTTCTGCTTACTGGGGCTGGAACATGGTCACTTCGTTCAATTACATGTTCACCAAATTTCTGTTTTTAGCGGTTTCCTTCACTACCTAAGCATGGCTATCCTGGAACTGGATCTGTTGACTAAGCAGGCCTCAGATTCAGAAATCCACCAGCCTCTGTCTTGTGAATGACGGCACTGAAGGCATGCACCACCACATGCTGCATTAAGCTTTTATTTAATTCCTTTTCAGAAGCTGAAAACAGCTGGGTGGGATCTTACCCTTATAGCACCACTCCCGTTATTCCATTTCTTAATCCGTTAGTCTCTTTGAACACAGGACCTAGTTCCATTCTATTTCCTGGTGCCCCTTCTCACTATAAATCTTTATAAGCATGAACATTAGTAACCCCACAACAGAGTCTATTTATTTATTTATTTTTGGTTTTTCAAGACAGGGTTTCTCTGTAGTTTTGGTACCTGTCCTGGAACTAGCTCTTGTAGAGCAGGCTGGCCTCAAACTCACAAAGATCCACCTTAAAGGCATGCGCCACCACCACCCGGCCCACAACAGAGTCTATACCAGGCTCTTTAGAGATTTCCTTTGCCAATGGAATTAATCCAAATCTCTTCACTTTCACCTCGGGCATACTCTTTGGACAAGGGCAAAAAATAGACA
The DNA here is from genome assembly GCF_000317375.1 of Microtus ochrogaster. Lineage (NCBI taxonomy): Eukaryota > Metazoa > Chordata > Mammalia > Rodentia > Cricetidae > Microtus > Microtus ochrogaster. The sequence goes on from NW_004949142.1 coordinate 2,087,892, forward strand.
CTTTCTTCACCAAAATATCACAAGAATAATCTCTAGGCAACATACTAAAAATTCTTCTCTGGAACCTCTTGAGCCAGTCCCTCACTGTTAAAATCAATCTCAGTACCTTTGTCTTCTATGCTCCTACTAGTGTGGCCCATTAAACAGTGCTTAAAGCATTCCACTGCTTTCCTAACCTAAAGTGCCAAAGTCTAAATCCTCCAAGGGAAAACATGGCCCAGCCTATCGCAGCAATAATCCAGTCCCTGGTACCAGCTTCTGTCTTAGGGTTTCCATTGCTGTGAAGAGACCAGAGACCATGACCATGGTAACTTTATTTTGCGTTGTTTTGTTATTGTTGTTTTGTTTTGCTTGTTTTTTAATTATTTATTTTTATTTGATGTGCATTGGTGTTTTGCCTGTATGTTTGTCTGTGTGAGGATGTCAGATTCCCAGGAGCTGGAGTTACACACGGTTATGAGCTGCCATGTGTGTACTGGAAATTGAACCCAGCTCCTCTTAAAGAGCAGCCAGTTCTCTTAACTACTTAAACTGTAATAGCGAGTTAGTAACAAGTCTGAGCTATTGGCCAAACATTTACAATTAATATAAGCCTCTGTATGGTATTTGAAAGCAGCTACCAGGACAGGAAAACACTTAGGAGGCAGAGACACGTGAACTCTGTGAGTCTGAGGCCAGCCTTGTCTACAGAGTGAGTTTCAGGACAGCCAGAGCTGTTACACAGAGAAACGTTGTCTAGAAAAACAAGACAAGAGGGCTTCTCCTTCTCCTGTTCCGGGGTACTAGCTCTTGGTCACTGTAATTGCTATTTACCCTAGTGGTCAGCCCACCTTCCTATTGCTAGATCTGTCCCTTATGGCACCCACAAGATCCTGAGCTTTTCTCCATAATCCTATTTCTTAACCATTTAGAAATGGACCAGTCTCACCGATAGCATTCCAGTTTCTCGCACACGTAGTATACTGAAACCATCAATAGCAGAGGGGAAGGCAGTGTCCAGCTGCCCCAGGCTGGCAACAGACACACCTCTTCCAACTAGCCGGATGGGCCTTGCTCTGTTCTCCACACGCTAAGGGAGAAGGAGCCTTTTCCCTTTCTCTCTGCAATGGATCCTAGTGCTCCTTTCAAACACACCAAATGGGAGCGCGTTCACCAGATTCCTGGCTGGTAGCCCGAAAAATGACTAAATCGCTCTGAGAACATGGAAGCTAACAATCATGCCATCACTCTGTGGTGAGGCAGTCACCAACACACACATGGTCCACGCACGACTCCGCAGTCATCGGCACACACATGGTCCATGGACGACTCCTATTTAGAACTGAATGGGTAGCCTGGAGGTGGTGGTGCACACCTTTAATCCCAGCACTCAGGAGGCAGAGGCAGGCCGATCTCTGTGAGTTCAAGGCCTGGAGAATGAATTCCAGGACAATCAGGGCTACACAGAGAGACCCTGTCTCAAAAACAAAACAGCAACAACAGCAGCAAAATAGAATTGAGTCATTAAGCCCCAGTGATTCCTATGGGGGCATGCAAACAGGAGAAAGACAGGTATTCCTATAGACATCACTCCCTCCACGGGTGTCATTTTCCATCCTCATATATATTGCTCTCTGGAAGTGTCTAGTGCCAAACACTTCATAGCCATTCCACCTTAGACTGACCTCTCAATGGATAATTAATCCTTCAGATTTTTACCCAAGGGATCAATGGGACTTCTCTGTCAGGACTAATCAGATATGGATATCCTCCAATTTAATCTTTACTTACATTCACGGTTAGCCTAAATGCAGCAGGCTTCTTTTCCTTGTGCTTTCTCTATCTAATGCTACTCACTTGCTGGTGGGGTCCATGTACCATAGCAAATGCCTTCACCAATACATCGCCCATAAAGCTTTGGGCTTCCTTTCTTTTTAAGGACTTATTATTATTATTATCTGTATATGTTTTGCTTGCATCTGTGTGCACCACATGTGTGCCCCATTCCTGAGGAAGTCAGAAGAGAGCATCAGATCCTCTGGAACTGGTGTACAGATGGTTCTGAGCCATCTTGTGGGTACTGGGATCTGAACCCAGGTCCTCTGCAGGAATAGTAAGTGCTCTTACCTACTGAGCCATCTCTCCAACCCCAAAGCTTCTGATTTTTCCTTCATCAAAAGACTGTTCTAACTTTGATTCCTTTAGATTCTAACTGGATTTCCTAACTTAAATTCCTTAGATTCTCTCCCATAAAACCACACTGGAAATGTGATCGATCTCCCGCCTTCTCTAGCCTATCTTTAAATCCATAATGATGGTTTGGTTCATCCTTAAGAATTTCTTCTTGCCTTCCAGTTTCGCTCCATTATCATTCCAATCAAATACTCGCAGTCCACCTGGGCCTCCCATTCAGACTGCTGAAGCTCAACCACAGAGCCGTAGCTCATTGGCCAGTGTGGTCCTTCCTGGGGGTAAGTCACACAGCGATACAATGGAGACATTAATCTTCTTCCTCAAAAGGTTGAGCAGGTCATACAAAGTGAGCGCATCTCTTGATGGACACTCAGTCCTCGCCTGCACTGTTTGTTTTCCCTCCATTCCCTGGGTCAGGGAGAAGCTGTGGGAAAGGGGTGCCTCCCAGGGAGAGGAGCAGGTACGAGGACCTCTGAGCCTGGAGGTAAATGGGAAGGGGGTCCAGGGGTTTCAGGTTGTCTCCCCGCCAGGGCCAGGTCACCCTGATAACTCCTGAGGAAGTCTGTGGTCTGGGGGTGGCAGGGTAGAAAGACAAGTCCATTGCCCGGTTAAAGAACAACTTGGTGGATTTCAGTCTGGGGGACTGACGGGATAGGATGTGGCTTCTTTGAAGCTGGGACTGAACCCAATCACTCTCCAGGCGATTCCTCTTTTGCTCTTTCTCCTTCCCAATGCATCCTAGCATCCCCTGGGGACGGGGCGGGGACTCAAGAGGAAGCAAAGGAGAAGATCTCAGCCCTGAGTGTTGCCCCTATATTGAGAGAGACCTTAAAGGGGCAAGGGCCTCTGGCTACCATTGGTGCAGGCGGGTCCTAGGGTCCTACGCGTGGCTGGGGGGGTCAGCTGATGAAAACCCAGATAGATACCTCTTCCCGAGGCAGCTGGTGCGCCAAGGATGCTCCTCCCCACCAGGGCCCTTCCCTTAGAGAGCCTGCTGAGCCTGGAACGAACGGAATCTGAACTACAAACAGACTTCTTGGCTGCCTCCCCAAGTCCTCTCCAGCCACTCTTAGGCTGCAGGCTTCCAGGCAAGGCTGAAAGGGGGTAGGTGGGCAGACCCCACACACAGACCCCGGAGAACGGGGTGCAGGAGATGAGGGGGAGACTGGACAAGCACACTTTTTCTTTTAAGATCCAGTTAGCCTGGAATTTACCCCATAGTCCAGGCTGACCTTCAATTCTTGGCAATCCTCCTGCCTCAGCTTTCTCAAATCCTAGAATTATAGATGTGAGCCAGTACTTCCAGCTTGAAAAAAAAAAAAACATCATATTTTCCAAATCAAAACCTTTCCAAGTCGACTTGCTGGAGTCATGGGATTAGGGATTTGAAACCAAGCTCACTCTAGAATGATCCAGGCTGCCAAGCCTCCATCCATCCCAGGGTGACAAGTAATGATCACGAACCTGAGCCCTTAGCCCTTGCCTTTCCTCTGCTTGGCTCTGTTCTCACAAGGGCCGAGCTCTCCTGCTGCTATCTAGGCAGCATTAGAGACTGAGAATGCCCTGGGTAGTCTGGGAGAATCAGGAGAAATGGAGAGTGGTCTCCAAAGGGACAGATGGCACAGAGCCAGAGGCCACTCCTGCCTGCCACACTTCCCCAGATCTCAGCATCCTGCCCACCATCTCTGTAGCCTCCTATCTACGCCACCTGAACGGTGTGGAACTGTGGTGCAGTTTAGCCAGGACTGTAAGTGCCCCCAGACACCCAGGCAGTGTACTAGAAGGGTGACCCCAGGAGAAGACCAGGGAACAAGAGAGTAGAGGTTTCCTGCCAGGAGCAGGAAACTGCCTGAGGCAAGATGACCTCTTTCCAAGGGCAGCTCTCTCCAGCTTGTACAACACAGCTCCTGCCAAGGTTGGTATAGAAAGGCACAGAGCCCACAGCAGGCTGGGGAAGGACATTGAAAAGGCAGCTTAAGGGCTTCCTGCTGGGTGAGATGGATTAGGGGCCTGTGGGGAGTGAGTCCAGCCGCAAGAAAGGCCCTGGCCTGGTGCCAGAGCCCCTTGGCCAAAGCCGCTCTGAGACTTAGAAGCCCCGGGTATCTGGCAGCCTGGAAGTCAGTATCTTCCACCAGGCTGAGTGGCCCAGACAGGGTGACATATGGAGACGGGGTGACAGGCCACAGAGCACAAAAATTGAGGAAGGAAAGGGGGCTCCGCTTGTGTGAATTAGAGGGCCTCTTGCAGGGAAAGAAATGACCTTCCAGTGATCTTATCCGTGTCCCCCTGAGACCTTGAACTACCTTCGTCCTCCAGAGCGGCTTCACCCCAAGCTCTGTTTCTCTAGTCTGTAAAATGGGAGGGAGCGCTGAGGCCACACTGGCAGTAAGGTAAATAGTGGAATCACGTTCTGTTTTAGTTTGTTTTGAGACAGGGTCTCTCTGTGTAGACCAGACTGGCCTGGAACTCGCTATGTAGACCAGGCAGGCTTTGAACTCACAGGGATTCTTAAAACATTTAGCATATGTTTCTTTCTTGATATTGTTTATACTGGTTGTAACTCTAATTTTTATACTTGATATCTGTCCTTATTATACAATATAATATATTGTATATAGTTTTGTATTGGGTTTGAAACTCATATTTAGACAAAAGGGGGGGAGGTGATGGGGCACCTCCTTCAGCCAATGGCCTTTGAGAGGCTGGACCAGGTGGGGCGTGGCTTTGGGTACCAAAAAAAGCCAGTGGGATCACCCTCTCACTCTCTACCCGCTTGCCACACCTGGATGTCGGGCTCTGTGTCTGTTTCCTCGTTGTGATCTGTGAGTTTCCTTTTTAATAAAGAACACCTTAGTATACCATATTAAGAACTACTGTGGGATTCCTTTATTCACGCCCCCCACCCCGACGCGTTCCCCTCCAGAAATCCACTTGTCTCTACTTCCTGAAGGCTAGGATTAAAGGCGTGCTCCACTATACCTGGTTATATGTGGCAGCGGGGATCAAACTTTGTGCACGCTAGGCAAGCGTTGACCAACTGAGCTATACTGCCAGCCTATTTCCGATGATCAACTTTTCTGTCTCCACAAGACTCTCTGTGCAGCCCTGATTGGCCTGGGACTCAACAGAGACCCTCCTTCCTCCACCTCCTGAGTACTGGACCACTCTTTCCACAAATTTAAAAGTGCATGGCTCAAGGCTCTACCTGGGAGACAGAGGAAGGTTATATAGTGATACCCTAACTCAGAACAAAAATCAATCTACCAAAGCTAGATTATGTGGTATGTGCCTCTAATCCCAGAATTCAGGAGGCAAAGGCAGGCGCATCTCTGTAAATTTGAGGCCATTCTGGTCTACATAGTGAGTCTGAGGACAGCCAGAGCTACATAGGGATACCCTGTCTCGAAAAATATATATATATGTGTGTGTGTGTGTGTGTGTGTGTGTGTGTGTGTGTGTGTGGTGTGTGTGTGTGTGTGTGTGTATCCATCGGTCGTGTGGCCCCAGGGATCAGAAGCATCAGTATTGTGATTATTTTGAGGCTAGACTCTTATTAAGTTGCCCAAGCAGGCGGCTATCTCTGGGTCACGTGATCCTCTTGCCCCATTCCTCATCTGGAACTACGTGAGAGCAGCCCAAGGCCTGTGTTTAGAGCAAAGGTATCTCCTCTGATAGGCTGTTAGGAAGCAGGCTAATATCCTCTCATCCTCACCCCACCTCACAGGACAAACCGGAGGGAGGGTTCACTCAGCAGGTGAGAAAGGGTCAGGAACCAAAGTAGACGTGGCGACCGTGGGCGACCACTGAGGACATCCTTAGGGAAGACGAGACTTCAATGCTGGGTCCTCCAAGCTCAGGATGTGCCCGGATCAGAGCTGCCCTGTCTCCCAACTCACTGGGCCAGCCCCTTTCTTTGTGCTCAGTTCTTTCCCACAGCCCAGCAAGGGGGGTGCTAGGATCCCAGGCCTACCCCCTCCTGCTGGGCAGCACCCCATCAATCCCCACATAAAAAGCTCGAGAGCGGACAAGGAGGTGGGGACGTTCTCACTCCGAGGAGGCCTCGGCACCCTTCTCCCTTTCTGGGGAACAAGAAACTTGCCAAAGGCTTGGGCCCCTTCCCCAGCCCCTGGCCCCAGCCCTGGCTCCCCCAGACAAAAAGCTGCTTTGCATGAGAAGGACGGGTTGGCCTGGCCTTACCCGTGCACTCAAAGAGGCGGTAGCCCCTGTCAGCCCTGGCTGCCCCTTCCCCCACGCCGAGGCCTCGTTTAGTTGCAATTAGCAATTCTTTGCACACGCCCCTCGAGACTGGAGGGACGCGGGTCCTCACCGCCCATACCCAGCCTTCAACCTTCCGGGAGGGATACTCCCGCTCCTCTCTCCTTGAAGCCTCTCCTCTCCTCTCATCCCGGCCCTGTCCTAGCTGGGCACCGAGCTGCCTAGGAGTCCTCCGAAGAAGGAAGCACATTAGAGAAGCCAAACCAAGAAATCTAAGGGGTGGCGAGGGAGTGGGGGGGACTGGGGTTGTGCAAGCTAGAAGACCCACCACAAACCCACCCTGCTGCGACTCTCCTCCCTTCCTAAGCCATGCCCTCTCCAAAGCAAGCCTAACTTTTGGACGGCATAGAACGACCAAAGGAAAAGAGGTTTTTAGTAAAAGATCCAGTGGTGAGGGGGTTGGTAGGAGGTAAGGTGGGAGTGGCAGAGACGGAGCATGCGGGGTGAATCAGGGGCTCCCTTCTCCCGACAGCTCGACCGTCTCTCATTTCCAAGAACTTAAAAGAACTTCCGTGTTTTTCCAGGGACCAGAGAGGGAGTAGCAGGGTGGGGCCGGGCTTGGAGGAAGAAAAGAAAGTGATAGGAACCCGGGTCTTTAGGCGCGCTTTCAATCTAAAAGGATGAGAGCGAGGGAAGGGACTGTCTCTCAAGAGAGGACTCCAAGTTCTGCTAGGTTTTTCTTGTCTCCGCTGGGGGGGGGGGCTCGGTTCAGTGGAAACTTCTCTGGCCTGGAGGAGGCGCCTATAGCCACAGGGCCTTACTTTTCTCCTTGGATGGAGAAGAAATGTCCCACTGGGAAAGGCGGTCCTATCTTGATCTCTGTGAGAAATGGAGCAACACCCAGTGATCTTGCTGGGTAATAAAGGGGTGTGTCAAGGCAGCGGGGCTGTGAGGCCACACCACAGGTCCCCAAGTGGCATCAGGTAGCAGGCCATGAGGGCCAGCGGGTTCCAGGCAGGGAACCGCTTGGCAGGTGAGAGACAGACAGATAGGCACACCATGCTGAGTGAGGTTGGGTATTTATTTAGTGGGTTATGGAAGGGAAGGGGAGAAGAAAGAAACACATAGAGAGAGGGGGGGCGAGGGGGGACACAGCAGTAGCCACCTCTCTGAGTGAGAGAGAGAGAAAGACATGAAAAGGGAAAGACTCAGGCTGCAAGCTGAAGATCAGCTTTCCTGGGCAGATGCGGGAGGTGAGGGGGTGGGCGGGGCTTGTCTCTTTAAAGGGACAGGACATTACATTCCCATTTCTTTTTTATAATAAAAAGGCAGGAGGTTAGGCACAATAAGGAATTTATAATAAAAAGGCGGGAGGTTAGGCACAATAAGGAATTGAGACGGCGGATTCTCAAGACTGCTTCCTGCTTATTTGTTGGCATCATTTTGTGGAGGGGGGACCTGAAAAAGCTGGGTGCTGGTCACATCCTAGCGTAGTTGGTCTCTTTGCTCCTGACCCATGTTTGTGGTATGGAAATGTCTGGTGTCTCTTACACCTGTTTAAGGTACTGGCAGAACAGAGGACAGAGTTAAATTTAGGGAAAAAGAAAATTCAGGACCAGGGAATTGAGAGGGGTGTATCTGACCTATTTAAGGTGGATCCTTCAATTTGGCTCCCTGGAACTCACAAGAATTCTTTGGGTTTGTGAAAATATAAGTCTTTTTTTTAAAGATTTATTTATTATGTATACAGCATTCTGCCTCCATGTATGGCCGCATGCCAGAAGAGGGCACAGATCTCATTACAGACGGTTGTGAGCCACCATGTGGTTGCTGGAAATTGAACTCAGGACCTCTGGAAGAGCAGCCACTACTCTTAACCACTGAGCCATCTCTCTAGCCCCCGAAAATATGTCTTAAACTGCAGCATATTTATATCAGAATGACATGATAGATAATTTTGCATAATGAAGAGTATCTTTAATACTATGAAAGGCAGCATGAGAGAGAAATTTGATAACTTGTATATGTCCTCACACCTTTATAACTTGCAGGTACATACCTTAATAACTTGTATATTGCTGAAATTTGTTTGGTGAGGTTGTCCTTTTAAACTGACAAAACCTTTTGGCTGTTAAACTGTATCGAGATCTTTGAGAAGGATAGAATTTTACTTGAGTTATTGATTAAAAAACGACAGAGAACTTACTTGGTTGGCACCTAGAACTAATCCTCAGAGTCCTCCATGGTCTCTGAGGGTCGAGTTTGCCTTTTGCTGTTTAGCGCAGGGCCTTCCAGGCTCCAGAAGGTCCTGTGGACTAGGAAATCTGTAGAAAGACAAGCCTACCTTGACCTGAGCAGCTAGGCTGTCAATTCCAGCGATTCTTTCCACTGTCTGGTGATCTTCGGTTTAGATGAAAGGCAGTTTTTGTTTTTTGGATTTTCGAGACAGGGTTTCTCTGTGGCTTTGGAGCCTGTCCTGGAACTAGCTCTGAAGACCAGGCTGGTCTCGAACTCACAGAGATCCGCCTGCCTCTGCCTCCCAAGTTGAAAGGCAGTTTTACCCAGTGGTCAGCGCTTGGCAGTTGAAGCAAATTGTGGATGGACATTGTTCTGTGCCCATTTGTCTTCTGTCTTCTTTGAAGGAGGTATAGTGCTGCCGCTAGGAGCCAACCCGTCTCTTTTTGTTATGAAAAAGTTTTTTAATAATTAAATATTTAAATGCCATATTCCCCAGATCTCTGAGCAGTTGAGGGCTGTTTATCAGGTGTAACTACAGAATAGAATCTGCCTGGAGAGTTGGGTCCAAGATTGACTGTACTTGTTCTCAACTTAACAGGTAAAGCAGGGTTGGACTAAATATAAAGTATTTTTGTAAGAGACTTGAAAGTAAATACCAGTTAAAACATGAGATTTATTGTTTTTATAGTTTGGAATGAGATGCAATGAACAGACAATTATAACATTTAACAGAAAACATAGGTGCATTTAAATTACATGTATGAACACGCATACACAGAGTGAACAGGAATTGGGTGAAGTGGATGTTCTTGGTGGGCCCTACCAAAGGCATGCCACTGCGCAAAACACACAGGCAACAGAGTCAGCAAGAGGAATTTAAAAACAAACACATAAGTAAACCGGGGTATCAGGCAGGATGTACCTCAGTAAGGAAAGATGATGGGACTTGGTCACCTGACCTGGCTCTCAGTTAAGATGGCAGAAAGGTCACAGGCAGAGGTGAGGAAAACCATGGGAAGGGAAGAAAGGCCTGCTGGGGCTAAAGTCCTAGGGTGCAGTGAAGCCTCTGCTCCTTCCTCCAAAATCTGCCTCAGAAGCTCCCAATATTCATGCCTCAGAAGGCCTCAGACGTCTGCAATCCTTCAGTTTGCTGAGAACTTGGGGGGGGGGGCTGTCTCTGGACTTGTGAAGCCTTCATGACCACCTAACTCCCCCTGAAGGAAAGAATTTAATGGGGGTCAAGTGTTGGGAGTTTGGGGCAGGAAGCAGTGTCAGACTGTAGGAAATTCTGGAGAGACTCCTCCCTAGATCCCTCCTGGAAGCACTCCCTCCCAGCACCCCCAGCAAGTGCCTTCTCCTCAGGGCTGGAAGGAAGACCCGAGGAGAAGAGACACCCGAGCAGAGGGAGGAGGCCGGTGCTGGGATTCACTGGCCCTTCTATCAGTGCTGGGATTCACTGGCCCTTCTATCCCTCCCTCACCTCGTATCCCCCCAGCCTACCCCTTCCAGACCTGGTACCTCTGGAGTCAAGGCCCCTGCCTCAGCCTGTGCTAGCCTCACTAGGTGCCGGAGCCTGCTGCTGCCTTTGCCCTCTTTCTTCCCGGCTTTGCCCTGCTTCCCTCGACTCTTCTCCCCAGAACCATATTTGGACTTGGAGAACTCCCTGGGACCTGCCACAGCAGCATCCCCTCCCCCGGGGTTCTCTCCTCAGGAAGCAGACCACATTCCCTGCTCTCCATGTCAGGGTTGCCCCAGATCTTCCTCCCCACAGATTCCACATCAAAGGATTCAACCAATCAAGATCTAAAACATTAGGAGGGGGGAAAAAGGTGTGTGTCTACATTAAACATCTTTTTTTTATCCCTTCTTATTACTCCATAAACCATAACAATTGTTCACATGACAAAAGACAGGAGGGATTGTTAGTTTCCAAGAAGATGCGCACAGGCTGTACCCAAATACCACATCATTTTATATAAAGGATTTCATCACCTGAATATTTTGGTACCCGTATGGTTACTGGAAGCAGCTCTTCTGGATACCAAGGGAGGCCCATATTTGAGTCATCCTGTCTGTCGGCATTGCACAGATAGCTCCCAGAGCAATTCTGACTCACAGAGAAAGAATCTGAGTCACCCATGATATTTAAAATATTCTAGTAGCCACATATTTGAACAGGAAAAAAATTAAAACAAGTGAAATTAATCCTAATAATATTTAATTCAGTGATCGAAATTATTTCCATATGTAATAAATATGACTGGTGCTAAGTTTGCTTTCTTTTTTCTTTTCTTTCAAATTGTCTTTGGAATTAGTTTGCATTTACAGTGCATCTCAGTTTGGTACAGATGTGTGTTCACGACTTATCTGCCACCAGTGGTTACGATATCGGACAGCCACTGGGTGTGCAGGTGCACGCCATTCGATCCCAGTACTGGGGAACCAGAGACAGGCAAATCTCTGCGAGTTCAAGGCCAGCCTGTGTTACATAAATAGTTCCAGGCCAACCAGGGCCATATGGTGAGAGCCTTTCTCCAACAACAACAAAAGATGCTGGATAGTGGGGCTCATAAGATGGCAATTGGCACGCAAACCTAAGGACCTGAGTTCAATCCCTGGAACCCACGTAAAAGGTGGAAGGAGAGAACCAGCTGTATAAAGTTGTCCTTTGACCTCCACTCACGTGCTGTGGCATGTGTACACCTATGCACACGCATGACACACACATGATAATAAGATTAAGAATTACAAAATGGGGGCTGGAGAGAGGTTAAGAGCATTGCCTGCTCTTCCACAGGTCCTGAGTTCAATTCCCAGCAACCACATGGTGGCTCACAACCATCTGTAATGAGGTCTGGTGCCCTCCTCTGGCATGTGGGCATACATGGAGGCAGAATGTTGTATATATAATAAATAAATAAATCTTTAAAAAAAATTGTTGGCTGGTGGTGCATGCGTTTAATCCCAGCATTCAGGAGGCAGAGGCAGGTGGATTGGATATCTGTGAGTTTGAGGCCAGCCCAGTCTACAGAGAACGTTCCAGGACAGCCTGGAATTGTTACACAGAGAAACTCTGTCTCAAAAAACAAAACAAAGGGGGGCTGGAGAGATGGCTCAGTGGTTAAGAGCATTGTCTGCTCTTCCAAAGCTCCTGAGTTCAAATCCCAGCAACCACATGGTGGCTCACAACCATCTGTGGTGAGATCTGGTGCCCTCTTCTGGCCTGTAGGCATACATGCAGACAGAATATTGTATACATAATAAATAAAAAAAAAACAGCACTGGATTAGTTTAAAAAACAAAGAAAAAATTGTTATTCCAGAGGACCCTGGTTTCCATTCTCCTCATCAGCATGTGACTCCAGTTCCAGGGAATCCAGTGTCCTCTTCTGGCCTCCACGAACACTGAAAACACATTGTGGACAGACAAAATATTCATACGTGTAAAATACTTTTTATTAAAAAAAATTACTGGACTGGTGAGATGGTTCAATGGGTGACGGTGTTTGACACCGAACCTGATAAACCTGTATTCAATCCCTGGGGCCCATGTGGTAGAAGAAGAGAACCAATTCTTGCAAGTTGTCCTCTGACCTCCACACATCCACTGCAATGTGCACACGCCCTCATCTCATAAATAAATTCAGTAAAATTCTTGGGGCCTGGAGAGATGGCTCAGGGGTTAACAGCACTGGTTGCTCTTCCAGAGGACCTGGGTTCAATTCCCAACACCCACATGGTGACTCACAACCATCTATAATGGGAGCTGATGCCCTGTTTTAGTGGGTAGGTATACATGCAGACAGAGTACATATATATATATGTACTCTGCTCCATCTATTTTTAAAGGATATATATATCCTTTAAAAATGTTATTGAAAGGCTAGGGCTGCAGTAATACCACTTTTGGATATATATCCAAAGGATGCTCAATTGTGCCACAAGGACATGTGCTCAACTATGTCCATAGCAGCTTTGTTTGTCATAGCCAGAAACTGGAAACAACCTAAATGCCCCTCAGCCGAAGAATGGATAAGGAAGATGTGGTACATTTACACAATGGAGTACTACACAGCAAACAAAAACAAAACAAAACAAAAAAAACACGACATTTTGAATTTTGCAGGAAAATAGATGGAGCAGAAAACATTTTGAGTGAGGTAACCTAGACACAGAAAGACAATTATCACATGTACTCACTCATAAGTGGTTTTTAAACATAAAGCAAAAAAAAAAAAAAATCAGCCCACAAATCACAATCCCAGAGAACCTAGACAACAATGAGGAAACTAAGAGAGACATACATAGATCTAATCTACATG
>NW_004949142.1:2101417-2122149 GCF_000317375.1 Microtus ochrogaster
TCCAAAGGTCCTGAGTTCAATTCCCAGCAACCACATGGTGGCTCACAACCATCTGTAAAGAGGTCTGGCGCCCTCTTCTGGCCCTCAGGCATACACACAGAATATTGTATATATAATAAATAAATAAATATTTTTAAAAAACTTTAATTTTTTAAATTTAAATTTATTTATTTATTTTGTATATGATATTCTATCTGTGTGTATGCCTACAGGTAGATCTCTGGGAGTTCGAGACCAGCCTGGTCTACAGAGTGAGTTCCAGGCTCTAAAACTACACAGAGAAACCCTATCTCAGGAAAAAAATAAAAGTGTTTTCTTTTGAAAATAACCTTGTCACTGTGTGACCTTAGACCTGTCCCGTAACTCCTCTGCTCCTCACCAGCCTCACCTATTAAATGGGCCTGAAACCTCTCAGAGTCATTGGAGAGGACGAAGTCAAGTGCTTGCCACTCTGTGTGTGTCCAATAAAGGTTAACTCTCTTTGCAAGTTGGTAATCTTGGTCCCAAACAACTGTCTGAAGAAGAATTGAGAGAAGCGATCTTTTGTCTTCAGGCAGAGCGAAGCAAGAGTAGTCTCGACAGAGTGTGGATTTTGTTTGGAGGAGCTGAACTGGGATAAAGATGGCTGCGGGTGGCCAGAAGGCTAAGAAGAGGTTGTTGCTGTGGAATTTGGAACAGTAAAAGAACAGCAAAAAGCCGATGATTCACTACTGGAATGAAGCTTCTAGGATTTAAAAAAAAAAGGGGGGGGGGATCCAGAGGGCTAGGAACTGGAGCCATTTCATCGCAGAGCAAGCGAGGGTGATGTTCACATTGCAGCAAGCTGCGTGACTGCTGCGAGGTTTGCTGAGTGCTTGGAGAAAGGCGTTAGTTGGGACAAAGGGTCTGACGGGAGCGCAGCCAAAAAGCCCCAGTGGGTACCCTCCCTCCAGCCCTCCCTCTACTTGCCTTGCTAAGGGGGTCGAGGGCGGGGTGAGAATTGCATTTTGAGGTCACAGCGCCCTCTGCTGGACCACGGCTCTAGCAGGCAGCAGCAAGCGTGACCCTACCGGGTGACTTGGGAAGTGGGTGAGCTGAGGAAGTTTCTTCCCATTTCACTCTCTTAGGAAGATCGCGTTCTTAGAATTTTTTGGTAAGAATGCACTAAGTAATAGCCGGGCATGGTGATGCACGCCTGTGACCCCCAGGGAGGCAGGAGGCTACATTGTGAAGAGACCTCCAAAAAAAAAAGTATATAAAATGAGCAATCCATAAAATTTGTTCATCAGTTGGTTACCTTTTGTTTACTCACAGTTGGTGTAAATAAATACATGTTAGAGGCAGGCAGATTTCTGTGAGTTCGAGGCCAGCCTGGTCTGCACAGCGCCATCCACGACAGGCTCCAAAGCTACAGAGAAATCCTGTCTCGAAAATACACACACACACACACACACACACACACACACACACGAAATAAATGCATGATGTATGACATGCACCCTTCCCTCACAGCACTCTGGAATTATGGTGCTGTAAGTTAAAACAAACAATCGAAGCTGAGCCAGGCAGTGGTGGCACACGCCTTTAATCCCAGCACTCAGGAGGCAAGAGTAAGTGGATCTCTGTGAGTTCGAGGCCAGCCTGGACTACAAGAGCTAGTTCCAGGACAGGCTCCAAAGCTACAGAAAAATTCTGTCAAAAAAAAAAAAAATCGAAGCTGAAACCTACAGCGCCAGGTACTGTCTATTATTTTACATCCAGGAAACTGAGGGACATATTTAGGTCACCTGCTTAAAGTCACACAATTAGAAGAGCCAGAATAGACTGAGCATTATTGAACCACCCAGGAGGGACTTACTGTTTCTTTAAAATGTTCACACCTGGTCCAGCAAGATGGATCTCTGTGATGAAGGGAGTGGACTCCTGAACCTGTCCGCCACACTTATGCTGTGGTATGTGGGTGCCTGAAATCAAACTCATGCATCATATATACATGCCGCATGGCGAGAAATAAAATTTCTAAAAAGGTTAAAAATATATTTAAGGGACCCAAGAGATGGCTCAGCACGTAAAGGAGCCTGTGGCTAACCCTAATGACCTGAGTTTAATCTCTGGCACCCAGTTGTTGAAGGGAATTCTCAAAACAGCTGTGAAAACTAGCTCCTGAATGTTGTCCTCTGACCTCCACACATGTGCTTACCTACATACATGAAATATATATGTATATATACATATAGGTATACATGACTACACACACACACACACACATATATATTTAAGCACATTCTCTCTTACCTGAGGTAGCGTGGATCCTGCCCCATCCCGTTCAAGTCCGTCCGTTCCCTATCCCCTACCCTGACCCCACAAGACAGGGTTTCTCTGTATAATAGCCCTGGCTGTTCTAGAACATTGGGGTTTTTTTTTTATTACATTGTGTGTGTGTCTGTGTGTCTCTGTGTGTTGGTGTTTGTGTTGGTGTGTTTGTGTCTGTGTGTGTATGTGTGTTGGTTTGTGTGTGTGTGTCTGTGTGTGTTGGTGTGTGTGTCTGTGTGTATTGGTGTGTATGTTGGTGTATGTGTATATGTGTTGGTGTGTGTGTCTGTGTGTTGGGGTGTATGTCTGTGTGTTGGGGTGTGTGTGTCTGTGTGTTGGTGTGTGTGTATGTGTGTTGGTGTGTGTGTATGTGTGTTGGTGTGTGTGTGTATGTGTGTTGGTGTGTGTGTGTCTGTGTTGGTATGTGTATGTGTTTTGGTGTGTGTGTGTCAGTGTGTGTGTCTGCGTGTTGGGGTGTGTGTGTCTGTGTGTTGGTGTGTGTGTCTGCATGTTAGGGTGTCTGTGTGTTGGGGTGTGTGTGTCTGTGTGTTGGGGTGTGTGTGTCTGTGTGTTGGGGTGTGTCTGTGTGTTGGTGTGTGTATGTGTGTTGGTGTGTGTGTCAGTGTGTGTTGGTGTGATGCTCTCCCGGATCAGCCTTTGAGCTGCTAACCATCCAACCATTTATCAGGCCCCAAGCTTCTCTCTTAATGAGTGAGATCCTAAGGGTAGCACCGGAGGTTCCTTGGGTGGTACAGTAAAAACTGGAGCCACCAGGATTGTACAAGGAGTTAAGGACACAGTTTTTTTTTCTGCAAATGGCTTTGGTGAGATTCTTAGAGAACTGAGGGTTCACAGCTGAGAAAGGAGAAGGACATTAAGCAAACATTTTTAGTTTTGGCTTTGAGACAAGGTCTCTCTATCTAGTCACGGCTTTCCTAGAACTCTCTAGTAGTCGAGGTTGGCCTTGAATTCACAGAGATCCACCTGCCTCTGCCTCCCAAGTGCTGGGATTAAAGGTGTGAGCAATGAGGCCTGGCTGGCATTAGGTAAACATTAATAAACTGGAATTCTTCATTCACAGCCCCTGAGAGGCTTCAATTGGACTTCGGAGTGAGGGAGTATTCTGCTTTTCCAAGTTACCATAATTCCTAGTATTTTTATGCTGCCCTAGACCACCCGCAGGAGAGTGTGGGTCTCAGACAGTGATAGCTCAGTGACGGGCAGGACCACACCTTGGCCAGAACTGCTTTGTAATACAGACCTCTTGCCCTCCATCTAAACTTAAAGCATGCCAGAACCAGGATGGTGGACTTGGCAGGTGTTGAATCTCTTTGTTCCTCTTCCTGTGTGACCACATTGAATTTGTCTCCCTCCTTTTTTTTTAGTATATATTTTTTAAAATATTTATTTATTATGCATACAATATTCTGTCTGTGTGTATACCTGCAGGCCAGAAGAGGGCACCAGACTCCATTACAGATGGCTGTGAGCCACCATGTGGTTGCTGGGAATTGAACTCAGGACCTTTGGAAGATTAGGCAATGCTCTTAACCTCTGAGCCATCTCTCCAGCCCCTCCCTTTTTTTCTTCTAACTCTGATTTGTCTCTGTGGTCAGTGTGATAATGACCAAACCTAGCTTGTTGTTATCAGAAGAAGGTTCCAGATGAATATGTAATGTGTTCTTTTTCCTGGAAAAGAAACAAGGAGGCCACAGGAGGTGATGGGTGACCAGGATAGACCTTCTTGTAGCTATCAGTACAGTGTCCAAGGAGGCTGTGCTGGCTAATTTTTCTTTCTTTCATTTTTTTGGGGGGGTGGGGGTCCAAAACAGGATAGATCTGGCTGTCTTGGAACTCACTATGTAGACCAGGCTGGCCTTGAACTCACAGAGATGCTTCTGCTTCTACCTCACCTGCTGGGGTTAGAGGTATGGGACACCACTGTCAGGCATTTTTTTTTTTTTTAAATTTGACACAAGCTAGGGTCATCTGGGAAGGTCCCTTATTTGAGAAAATACCTCCATCACATTAGTCCATAGGAAAGACTGTGGGGGCGTTTTCTTGATAGATGATTGATGAGGGAAGGCCCAGCTTGCTGTGATGGTTCCACTCTGCACAGATGGTTCTGGGTTTTATAAGAAAGCAAGCTAAGCAAGCCCTAGGGAGCAAGCCAGTAAGCAGCACCCCTCCAAAGCCTCCGCATCAGTTCCTGGCTCCAAGTTCCTGCCTTGAGTTCTTACCCTGACTTCCTTTCATGAAGAAAGCGTAAACTGGAATGAACTCTTTCCTCCCCAAGTTGCTTTTGATGGTGGTGTTTATCACAGCAATAGAAACTCTTTAGAACAGAGCCCCAGGGGCACAATGGGATATACCCAGCCTCAGAGGAGGGAACTTGAAATCACTGTCTCTTTTTCTGCTCTCCAAGATAAGAAGAAAAACAAAGTTTGAAGTTCATAGATCTGTGAAATATTGTTGCTCCTCTCTCTGCAAAATAGTATGAAACTTGCCCTTTTGTTCTTTTGATTAAAAACTTTTTTAAAATGTGCATTGGTGTTTTGCCTACATGTATGTCCTTTTGAGGTGTCAGATGCCCTTGAGCTGGAGTTACAGACAGTTGTGAGCTGCCCTGTGTGGCCTGGGAATTGAACTGGGGTCCTCAGTAAGAGCAGCCAGTGCTCTTAACTGCTGAACCATCTTTCCAGCCCCTCAATTAAAAAGCAATCCAAAGCCGGGCGATGGTGGCGCATGCCTTTAATCCCAGCACTCGGGAGGCAGAGGCAGGCGGATCTCTGTGAGTTCGAGACCAGGCTGGTCTACAGAGCTAGTTCCAGGACAGGCTTCAAAGCCACAGAGAAACCCTGTCTCGGAAAAAAAAAAATCCAAAATTCTAAGTTCTTCCCAAATGTATTGCCCTTCAACTTTTTGTTTTGTTTTGTTTTAGATGGGTTTTTCACTTTGTATCCCAGGCTAGCCTGCCTGGAAGTCAATTTGTAGTTCAGACTAGCTTCAGACTCACAGCAATTCTCTTGCCTCAGTGGCAAGATTATAAATATTTGCCACCACACTTGATTTACTCAGGTTCTACTTTCTTTTCTTTTTTCTTTTATATGAATTTGTGCTTGAACTTCATGTATGTCTGTGTGAGTGTGCTGGAGCCCTGGATCTGGAGTCACAGACAAGTTGAGAGTGGCCATCTGGGTGTTGGGAATCAAACCCGGATCCTCTGAAAGAGCAATCAGAGCTTTTATCTGTTGAGTCATCTCTCCTGTCCCAGGTTCTACCTTCTTTTTAAAATTTTATTTAATTTAATATACATTGGTACATTTCCCTGCATTTATATCTGTGTGATCACCCAGAACTGCAGTTACAGATGGATGTGAGCTGCCATGTGGGTGCAGGGAATTGAACCCAAGTCTCTGGAAGAGCAACCACTGAGTCTTCGTCTACGTAGTGAGTTCCAGAAGAGTCAAACAGTGAGACTCTGTTTCAAAGGGGAAAAAAACACAACAACCTGGTCTACAAGAGCTAATTCCAGGTCAGGCTCCAAAGCTACAGTGAAACCCTGTCTTGGGAGAAAAAAAAAAAGATAATGAAAATGGGCCTGGTGATGCATGCCTGTGATCCTAGCATCGGGAAAGCTAAGGAATCTGAGGTCAGATGGGGTTAAAAGAGAACACAAGGCCAGTCTGGGCTACATAATGAGACTCTTGTCTCAGAAAAAACAAAAGCTCACAGTGTATCAATGTCAATCCAAAGAGGACTGAATATCAGCTGCCAGGAGTCCACAGTACCACAGTGGTATCCTGAAGAGATCCCACTAACAACTGCAGGAGTGGCAGAATCTGAGCTCTTATTTACTTGCTGATCCAGACAAGGTCTTACTATGCTTCAGAGGCTTTTCTGAAACTCACTAGATAGCCCGACCTGGCCTCTGACTTGCTGTAATACAACAGGCTTTTTTTGGGGGGGGGGGCACCAACTAGCTCTCAAATCATGACACGAAGACTTATTAGTTACTAACTCTCAAATCATGACACAAAGACTTCTTATTAGTTATGAATGGTCTTATCTTTACTATTATTTTAATCTGCTTCTCTTTATCCCCATTTTGCCTTGGGGATTTTTGATCTTTCTTTTCTGTACATCTTACCTCTCTACTGGCTGGCTGGCGGCTGCCTGGCTTCTGGCCCCGGGGGTGCCACCGTCTTTCTCCCTCATTCTCTATTCCTTCTCTCTTGAGCCCAGACTCCTACTTACTCTCTCTGCCCACCAGCTCCACCTGTCCTTCTCCTGCCTACCGATTGGCCATTCAGCTTTTCGTTAGACCATTCGGGTGCCTTAGGCAGGCAAGGTGAAACAGCAACACATCTTTACGTAGTTAAACAAATGCAGCACACCTTTGCATCCCTAACGAAGGCAGCAGAAGCAAATGTAACACACCTTCACGTAGCTAAGGTGATATTCTGCAACACAAATGTAGCGTATCTTTACATAGTTAAATATTGCACAACATTGTAATCCTCCTGTCTCAGCCTTCCTACTGGCTGAGACTCATCATTTTATAAGCATTGTTATAGTAAATGGTTCATACAAGAACCATCAGGGAATGACCAAAAACATCAGATAAAAGGTGGTTGAGGGGCTTGGTGTGTAGCTCAGTCAGTAGAGTGCTTGCCGGCATCACGGAGGCTCGAGTTTGGTTCCAAGCAAAACAGGTGTGGTAGAGTGTGCCTGTATTCCCAGATCTTGGGCAAGAAAATCGGAGGTTCAATATAAACTCACTACATAATGAGTTGGAGGCTAGCCTGGCATAGATGAGGGCCCCATCTCAAAAACGGTGGATTGAGAGATGGTTCATCAGTTAAGAGCCCTGGCTCCTTCCTCTTGCAGAGAATTCCAGGTTCAATTTCCAACCCCCACAGAGAGATTCACAGCTGTCTGCAGATTCAGGTCCATGGTATCTGACGCCTTCATCTGGCCTCCTCTGGCACCAGACATGAACATGATGCAGAGACATATATGCAGGCAAAGCACCTCCACACATAAAATAAAAGTAGATAAATCTTTAAAATAAAATGTCACTGTCAGGGCAGACATGGTGCTGCATGCCTGTAATCCAGTTGGGGGGAAAGGGGGAGACACCAAGAATTTAAGGTCATCCTCCCTTACATAGTGAATTTGATATCAAACTAGGCTACTGGAGAGCCTATTACAAAGCAAAAACATTAACATCAGGAAAGATAACCAAAGTCAACACAATAAAATGGTTTTTTTTTTCAAGATTTCTCAGTAGCTTTGGAGACTGACCTGAAACTCACTCTGTAGACTGTTTACTGGCCTTAAACTCACAAAGACCCACCTGTCTCTGCCTCCCGATTATTGGGATTAAAGGTGTGTGCCACTGCCTGGCCAGAATAAAATGTATGTCTGCATACTGTTGGGTAGCATTTCCCCCTAATATAAAACCTTTAATCCTTCAGGGAAACTCAATTCAGGAGTAAACAACTGAGAAGCTTCAGAAAGTTCCTGAAACTAATGAGATTCACAGGACCGCTCCCTCCCCAAGTGTATACAAGCAGTAAGGACTTGCCAATGAGGTGCATGCTAAGGCTGGGTCAGCTACCTAGAAGAGATTCAGATATGGCAAACCACTTGGAAGAAGTAGGGACAAGCTACGCTGTGAGCCAGTTGTACAGTGTGCTCCAAGCCCCCACCTTTAGTGAGTTGTCACCCTTGCTGGGTGGGCTTTGAGGATGAAACTGTCTTTGAGTCATTTCTCCTTCTGTAAGTAACCTGTCACCTACATTCCTGAAAGTAACCCTAATAAAACTCATGTGTTCGCTGAGTTGGAGCTGAGTTGGACTTTGACACCATCTGTACTTTAGTCTGTACTCAGTTCTTTATCTGGGATAAATAGATGATTATTCTCCTGAGGAAGAAAGTCACACAATGTGTACTGCAGGGCTGCAGTGCCTCTGGAGGCCAGAAGAGGGCATCAGAGCCCCTGGAACGGGAAATACATGCCATGTGGTGCTGAGATGCCATGGGAGTGCTGGGAACCAAACCTGGGTTCCTCTGTAAGACCAGAAAGTGTTCTTTACTGCTGAACCATCTCTCCAGCCTCCAGGATTTCTTCTTAGTCTTCAAATATTCATTCTGAATGGGTTTTCCAGAATGATGGATTTTCCATGGGGTATTTGGGCAGGAACAAGAGAAATCTGACTCTCTGACTAGAATATTAGTGTGGTGATTTGAATAAAAACGGTTCCCATAGGCTCAGATATTTGTACACTTAGTCCACAGTGAGTGGAACTGTTTGAAAGGATTAGAAGGATTAGGAGGTGTGACCTTGTCAGAGGGAATGTGTCACTGAGGGTGGCTTTGAGGTTTCAAAAACCCATGCCATGGCCGGGCGGTGGTGGCGCACGCCTTTAATCCCAGCACTCGGGAGGCAGAGGCAGGCGGATCTCTGTGAGTTCGAGACTAGCCCGGTTTCAGAGCTAGTTCCAGGACAGGCTCCAAAACCACAGAGAAACCCTGTCTCAAAAAACCAAAAAAAAAAAAAAAACCATGCCATGGCCTGGTCCAGTGTCAGTCTCAGCTTCTCTCTCTCTGGCTGTGGATCAGGATGTAGCTCTCAGCTACTGCCATGCTCCCTGCCCTGATGATAATGGCCTAAACTTTTGAAACTGTAAGGCAGCCCCCCCCCAATTAAACACTTTCTAAAAGCTACCTCGGCTATGGTGTCTCTTCCCAGCAACAGAATGGTGGCTAAGACAGCTGGTTCTTCACCAGCTCCTCTCCTCTCAGCGAATTAGCTCCTTCTTGGTTCGGCTAGCATGTTAAGGTCCAGAATCTGGTTAGCATTGCTAGAGAAAGCCTCCAGCTGCTGTCTGAACTGAGAAAATGACTTAGGATCCAACTGCTCTCTAGACTGGCTTGGGCCTAGTCCTTGTGTGTTCAACTTTGCCCACAGCTGCACCTTCCCTGGTACCAGAAGCAGGCCCTTGAGGCCTGCTAGCCAGACCAGGGAGAGCTCCAGGTTTAATGAGAGACCAGGACTTAAAAAATAAGGGGGCGGGAGCTGGAAAGATGGCTCAGTTGTTAAGAGCACTGGTTGTTCTTCCAGAGACCCTGAATTCAATTCCTGGCAACCATTTGATGGCTCACAACCATCTATAATGAGATCCAGTGCCCTCTCCTGTCATGCAGCTACACATAAAGGCACTGTATACATAATAAATAAACAAATCTTAAAAAAATAAAGTGGTGAGGGCTGGAGAGACGACTCAGTTGTTAAAAGCACTTGCCTTTATAGAAGACCAGGGTTCAGATTCCAGCACCCTCATGGTAGTTCACAACTACTTGTAACTCCAGTTCCAGGAAATCTGATGCCCTCTTCCGACTGCCCTAGACATCAAGAGCATACAAGGTACACATATATACGTACATACAGGTGAAATAGTCACACATAAAGTAAAATGAGTAAGTCTAATAAAATTAAATAAGCTTCCCGCTCCAGGAGAACATTAAGAAAATAGGAGCTGGAGAGATGGCTAAGTAGTTAAAAGCTCTTCTCTTGTAGAGGGGTTCATTTCCAACACCCACATGGTGGCTCATAACTGTCTGTAACTCTAGTTTCAGGGGATCCAACAGTTCATACATGAGCCCCAAACACATATTGAAGGAAGAATAAGAAAAAAATTCAAGTTCTTTGTAGACATGCAATGTTGTGAATTCCTTGTTATGCCTTGATTTACACATAGTTTTAAGATAGGTTGTCCTTTTCATTAAAGCTTCCCCCTGCCCCACTGTTTCCCATAGATTTTTTTGTTTGTTTTTTGAGATGGGTTTCTCTGTGTAGCTTTGGAACCTATCCTGGAACTCGCTCTGTAGACCAGGCTGGTTTCAAACCGCCTCTGCTTCCCGAGTGCTGAGATTAAAGGTGTGCGCCACCACCGCCCGGCCATCACTTAGATTTTGTTGAGGCAATGTCTTGTTTAGCCCAGGCTAGCTTCGAACTCCCTAAGCAGCCAAGGATGAGTTTGAACTCCAGATCTTTCTCAGCCTCAATCGTGGCTGTACCTAGTTTTAGTCTTTGACACTCGCTAATAATTACAACTATTAAGTCATTTTTCTAGTTATCTGACTTCCTGCCTGGAATGGAAGCCCGATGAGAAGAGAGATTTTGTTTTCCTACGTCTCAAGTAATCCTATTATGTGTCAATTTAATGGGAGGCGAGCCTCGGCTACCTAGCGAGCTGGAGTCCAGCCTGGACTATACAGGAAACCCTGTCCAAAACCGACAAAAACACAAGAACTCTGGCTCTCTAAAGTCCTATCTCATGCTACTGTATACTATTATTTGCCAAATACCGGATGGGCTTGACCAGAAACAAGAGCAGAAGAAAGAAAGACCATTAAACACCATAAGTGAGCCAGCAGACACTCCCCAAAGCACGTCCTGGCCCGCTGATGTTTCCCCCCCCTCCGGAAGCGCTTGGGGCGCTCCGGCGCGAGTGCGCATGTGCGGCCCGCCAGGGTCGCTCCGGGCCGTGCGCGAAGCCGGGCGGTGAGCGAAGGTTCCGCCTCCGGGCCCGCAGAGCGCTTGCGCCTTCGGAATTCCCGTCAGGACGGTTCTTGCTCCCTCCCTTCCTCCCTCCCTCCCAGTGGCCCCCCCTCCGCCAGCTGCGCGCGCCCGGTGGGCGTGGGAGGAGGCGTGGAAGAAGGGAGGGGGCGGGTGTCGCGGGAGGGAAGGAGCGAACCGGAGAGCCTCGTCCTGAGGAGGAGTGAAGGCGGCAAAATGGCGGACCGCTTCTCCCGCTTCAACGAGGACAGAGACTTTCAGGTAAACACGGGCGTCGCCGAGGACCCCCGCAGGGCTCGCGGCGGGCCCGGGGCCGCCTTCCTCCCGGCCTTTTGGCTCTCCGTCCCTCTGCGCTCTGCTCCGCCTTGCACACCGCCTCCCTTTTCCGCCGCTGGTTTCTCCAGGGGCCTCCGAGCCCGATATGAGGGAGGCCGCGTCTCCGGCTTCGCCCCCATTCGCTTCGCCCCTTTCGCGCGGGCTTCCTCCTAGGTGGCCCTGGCTTTGGGCTTCCCGGCTGGGTGCTTTGTTGGGGCTGCGCTTTGCTTGGCTCGGGGGCCTGTGCAGGCGCCGGGCAGGCCCTCGGGACAGGGCTGGGCTGGGGAAGGCTTGGGGCCAGTGGTTTCCAGGCCAGGGCTTCCGAACCCTTGGCTTTTTGCTCGCCCCGATCGTCTTGGGAATTTTCTTTCCTTTTTCCTCATTGTGATAAACAAACCCTTTGTCGTCTATCTAACACGTCCTTGCCCTGGAAAAGCGTACCCGTACTTATCAGACGCCTTTTTGTTTAGGCGAGCATTGAGCTTTCTCTGGGCATAAATACTGCTGTTGTTTTCAGGCCGTTAATTGGGCTTGGAAAGTAGTAAGGTATTAGGACTGTGGACTGGTGTAAACTTAACTTCGCATCCTACCAAGATTTGTGAGTATAATAATGGCCTTTCCGAGCGTGAGATAACTCGTGCCTAAACCTTGATTTTTCTTTCCTCATCTGCAAATGTTGATCTGGAAAGGATGTCCTTGCGAAGGCAGGCCTTGGGGGGGAGGAGGGCGGGGGAGAGGAAACCATGGCTGAATTAGGATAATTCGTCTTTTAGCTGTTGAAATTGTTACTGCAGAAATAATTGGAACTATAAAGGATTTAGTGGCCTTTGGCTGTTCTAGGTAAAATGCATCCTCAGAGTCGCAAATCGCTGCATTACTACCGCATCTCCTGGCAACAGCAATTTGGGTCAAAGGATGAGCCTCAGAACTCAAGTCCCCCCCCCCCCCTTTTTTAAATTATTCAAAGCAACACGGAAATACTGTAGCTCGGTGTCAGAAGGCAGTTTGAAGGGTTTAAATTCTTGGAGATGCTTGGGTTGGTAAATAGACAAAACAATTGAACAGTTTTAAGTCGACACTATTTGACAGTCCTGTGTGTAGAACGCCATGAGAAGTTTTGCAGCACTAAGGAATTGGGGGGGTTGATGAGAAACCCTTGCGGTCATGTGCCTGCTGTGTAGGCCGCTGCTCACAGCTCTCCAGGGGTTTTTAGAACGCTGCGCAGATCCACAGAAGTTTGAGTAACCAGAAGTTTTTGTCTGTTTGTTTTAAATAGCAAACCCTATAGCAGGTGCAGACCACATGAGCTTATTAATTTTATTAAATTAAAGTCTTTTAAAGAGACACACAAACTGATGATGAAAACCTTTGGATGCTTTTCAGAGAATTCAAGGTGACCTAATAAAATTGAAACCAGACAGTGCGGATAGTTAAAGTTTTGAGGAAAAAATGGTCCTCAACTATTTCAACAGGCTCAAACAGAATTTCGAGTGAAGATTTTGAGAAATGGATATCAGGATGTGAGTGCTGTCATTTAGAAACTGAGTGGGGACCCTGTTTGATGCTTTAGCTGAGTTAATAGAAAATCTTAATTTTATGGGCCAATGAGATGGCTCAGGGGGTAAAAAAAAAACCCTTGCCCCACAGGCCTGACAACCTCAGTTTGATCCCTGAAAGGTGGAAGGAGAGACTGACTCCAAGAAGATGTCTTCTGACCCCCGTGTGTGTCTTCTCACATGATAAACACAAAAGATATTAATAAATTTAATTTAAAAAATCACAAAACACCTGATTTTAGATGGTTGAAAAAAGAAGAGGAAATTGAAAATAAGTTTTAAAAATAGTATCTATGGAGGTGATTCAGGGACTTAAGGCATTTACCATCAAGTCTCATGACCTGAGTTAGATTCTTGGGATCCACAAGTGGAAGGAAAGAACCAAATCAGGTCCTGAAAGTTGTCCTCTGATACCCCATGAAATAAATATAATAAAACCTTTTTCAAATCAAAATCTGACATGTCATAGTTCTTTGTTACCACATACATTTTTAGATGTCATCTTTACTTGCTCCGACATAACCCACTTAAAATTTTGAATGTCCTGGCATTTGCATAGAGAATATTGAAAATCGAAGAAAAAAATTTTGAAGCCATGTCTTACATATACCACACAGCCTTAAATCTGCAGTATAGCCAGAATGACCATCATTTGTGATTCCCTCCTGCCTCAGCAATGCTGGGATACAGGTGTTCTCTTCTACACCCAGAATTAATTTTTAAAATTTATTTTATGTATATGAATGCTCTATCTGCATTTACAACTTTATGCTAGAAGAGGGCATCAGATCCCACTAGAGATGGCTGTGAGCCACCACGTGGTTTCTGGGAATTGAACTCAGGACCTCTAGAAGAGCAGCCAGTGCTCTTAACCTCTGAGCCCTCTCTCCAATTCCACACCCAGGGTTTGTGCGTAGTACTTAGGCAAGCACTTCACCCACTGAGCTAAATCACCAGTTTGCAAATAGAATTCTTTTTATTTTTTAATTACTATTTATCTATTTATTTATGTTTGTGTGTATATGTGTAGCAGGTGTATATGTGTAGCAGGTTCTCAACTACTGAGTTAAATTCCCAGACTCTTATGTAAATTATCATGCTATTATTTCTTAAAAAATCCTTTAAAAATACTTAAGGGTGGGCTGGAGAGATGGCTCAGAGGTTAAAAGCACTGGCTGTTCTTCCAGAGGTCCTGAGTTCAATTCCCAGCAACCACATGGTGGCTCACAACCATCTTTAATGAGATCTCGTGTCCTCTTCTGGCCTGCAGGCAAACATGCAGGCAGAACACTGTATACGTAATAAATAAAATCTTATTAAAAAAATACTTAAGGGCAAAGGCAGATTAATCTTAAGTTTGAGGCCAGCCTGGTCTACAGAACACAGAGAAACTCTGTCTTGAACCCCTCCCCCCCCCAAAAAAAACCCAATATCCCCCAGAAAACTAAGGGCTGGGGATATAATAAACTCAGTCAGTGGTAGAGTACTTCCCTAATATGTGATGGGCCCTGGATTTGACTCTTGTTACTATTATTACTACCATAGTACTAATAAAATGAGAATAGTCAGTATATTTATCTCTAGATGTTTTAATAAAAGAAAAAAACATTGATCTACTGTCAGTAATGTCCTTTGGTTTAAAGCCATTGAAGAGGGAATGAAACATAGTAAGATGCTCTGTGAGTAAATGCGGCCTCCTTTGAAGGGTTTAAGGATTTGAGCATAATAGTGAAACTTTATATGTCTACCATTGGGAGGCAGAGGTAGGAAGATTGTGAGTTTGAGATCAACCAGGAATACATAACAAGACCCTGTCTAAAGAAAGAAGAAGAAGCCAGGCAGTGGT
This sequence comes from Microtus ochrogaster, assembly GCF_000317375.1. Classification (NCBI taxonomy): domain Eukaryota; kingdom Metazoa; phylum Chordata; class Mammalia; order Rodentia; family Cricetidae; genus Microtus; species Microtus ochrogaster. The sequence goes on from NW_004949142.1 coordinate 2,116,014, forward strand.
GGCGCACGCCTTTAGTCCCAGCACTTGGGAGGCAGAGACTGGTGGATCTTTGAGTTCGAGACCAGCGTGGTCTACAGAGGGAGTTCCAGGACAGGCTCCAAAGCTACACAGAGAAAGCCTGTCTCAAAACAAAAAAACAAAACAAAACAAACAAATATATAGAAATTGGAAAAGCCAATCTATATTCAAGCCCTATGATGTAGTGTGTATTAACCAAGTTACAGAACTGTCTATGCCATAATTATTTCATTTAAATAATGAGACCAGGCTGGCCTCAAACTCACAGAGATCTGCCTGCCTCTGAGTGCTGGGATTAAAGGCATGTGCCACTGCCTAGCACAATTTTTTTTGTTAAAGAGATTTATTTATTATGTATATAGTATTCTGCCTGCAGCCAGGGCTCTTAACCTCTGAGCCATCCCTCTGGCCCCCAATTTTTATTTTTTAAAAATGTCTATATGAATTATTTGTGAGAGGTTCATGTTTGTGAGTGCAGTGCCTGTGGGAGCCAGAAGAGGACATCAGATCCTGTGAAGGTGGCCTTAGAGGCAGTTCTGAGCTGCCTCACATTGGGTGCTAGGAGCTAAATTTGCAAGAATTATATGTTCTTAACTACCAAGCCATCTCTCTAACTCCTAGATTGGCTTTTTAATTACATATTGGTGTGGTGGGGAGCGTGTATGTGGGCATGACACAGTGCATATAGAGTCAGTTATCTCCTTCCACCTTTCTAAGGACTTTTGGTATTGAACTTCGGTAATCAGGCTTTACCTGCTGAACCATCTTGTGCCTGACATTACTCCTGAACCTGTATTCAATATCATCTTTTCCACTAGTGGTTTTATCTACTTATTATTCATCTGTATTTATTTGTTTATTTTAAAGATAGGGGCTGATCACATTGCCCAGGCTGGCTTCAAATCTATTTATTTATTTGTTTGTTTGTTTGTTTGTTTATTTTGGGTTTTTCGAGACAGGGTTTCTCTGTGGTTTTGGAGCCTGTCCTGGAACTAGCTCTTGTAGACCAGGCTGGTCTCGAACTCACAGAGATCCGCCTGCCTCTGCCTCCCAAGTGCTGGGATTAAAGGCGTGCGCCACCACCACCTGGCTGGCTTCAAATTTATTAGCTGAGTCTCATTGAACTTATTGAACTCCCTCTCTACCTGACAAATGCTGGGATTATAGGCACGCACCACCATGCCAGTTGTACTGCAGTTCCTGATTGAACCTTGGGCCTTGTGTGCACAAGACTAATGCTACCAGCTGAACCATATCTCTAGCCTGAATTTTATAATTTACGCAAGTGTAATTGAATCATCAGTTATGGAAGGTAGACTTATAGGTCATACAAATAATGTGACCTTTTAGACAGGCGATACAATTACTGTTCAGGTATGTATCTTTTCTTTCAAGGGTTTCTAGGAAGACTTCTGACTGTGATAAGTTCCACTGTCATAAAAGATACATTATAATATTTCAGGGTTTTTGTTTGTTTGTTTGTTTTGGTTTTTGACACTAGGCTTCTCTGTAGCTTTGGAGCCTGTCCTAGAACTCTCTGTAGACAAGGTCGGCCTCGAACTCCGTCCTGTCTCTGCTGGGATCAAAGGTGTGTGTTACCACCACCTGGCAGGATTTTTGCTGTTTTGTTTCTCTCTCAGGGCCAGAGTCTCAGGTAGCTCAGACGCCTCAAATTCGCAATCCTCCTGCCTCTGCCACTAGAGCACTGGTGGTTTGCAAATGGTAAGCATTCACCACTACGCCCAGCCGTCTTTATTTGACTTTCTATTTTGAGATGGGGTCTTACCAAATTTCCTAGGCTGGCCTTTAATTACTCTGTTGTCTAGGCGGCTCCTATTTGAATTTACAGTCCTCCTACCCCAGGCTCCAAATTACTGGGATTGCAGGCCTGCACTACTAGGCCTGGCTTTTTAGGTGGACAGTGGTGGGGACTGAGTTACACTTGTAGCTTTTCAAAATGGCATTTTATCTCTGGAAACCTTTGTAATCTAGACTGACTTTTGTTTGTCTAATAGAGCTTTGATGACTCCTTTAGAATCTGACCACCGTTTCTGAGTGAGACATCACCTCTTACTGCATTTACTAAATAAGACATTTGTTCATATAATTAATGAATTGTATATATAATTAACAAAAATATATAATGTAATTTATGCTAAGATAACATTTTGGGTTTTGGATTCATTAAAGTAAGTTTTAGCTGTACTTACTACGAAGCTGTAAAGTCCTGTTAAGGTTAGCATTTTGTGGTTGTGCAGCTTTTAATGGTGATGCATCTAGATGCTAGAGAGGAAATACTCTTTAGTATTTATATCTGACAGGACTGATGGATTTTGGTATGTGCATTGATGTTTAATGAAAAAAGATTATAACCATAGGTGTGCTCAGCTACAGAAACAAATACCTCTTTAAGTCAGGGCCTTACCTTTTAGTCTGTCCTTGTCTGAAACTCATAGTTCTCCCCAGGTATTGGGATTGCATGCAGGCATGAGCCACCACATCTGGCTCAGGCTGTTTCTTTTTTGTTTGTTGTTCTCTTTGAGACAGGGTTTCTCTGTGTAACAGGTCTGGTTGTCCTGATCTCACTTTGTAAAACACACTGGCCTTGAACTCACAGAGATCTGCCTCCTGAGTGCTGGGATTAAAGATGTGTACCACCACGACCACTGGGTTGTTTTCAAGGTTTTTAGAGGCAGGGTTTCACTGTGTAGCCTTGACTGGCCTGGAACTAACTCATTGAGATGTGCCTGCCTCTACGTCTAGTGGTGGGTTAAAGGCATACATCACTAGGCTTGGTGATAATAATTTTTATTTTAAATAAAAAATCCATGTGAGAAATTATTACTAACTGCCCACAATATCCTGATTTTTTTTAAAGATTTATTTATTATGTATACAACATTCTGCCTCCATGTATGCCCGCAAGCCAGAGGGGGGCGCCAGATCTCATTACAGATGGTTGTGAGCCACCATGTGTTTGCTGGGACTTGAACTCTGGACCTCTGGAAGAGCAGCCAGTGCTCTTTTCCTCTGAGCCATCTCTCCGGCCCCCTCCTGATGTTTTCTTTAAAAAAATGTATTTATTTTACTTTATGTGTATGGGCATTTTGCCTGCATGTATTATTTGAGGAAGCTATTTTTCCTCTGTTTACATTTATTACATCTGTTTGTGTGTGTGTATATTTGTGGGCACCCAGGTGCCATGTTGGGTGTATGGAGGTCAGAGAACAATTTGTGAAAGTTCTCTCCACTAGGTTGGTCTCAGGGATCAGATTCACATAGCAACAAGGGCCTTGCTGAGCCATCTTGTCAGTGCTTGATTTTGGATTTTCCTAGGAACTGGACATAATCTGGCACTGTATTTCAGTTTGGCCGGTATTTGTGTGTCTCTCATTCTGTAGCGAGTTGAACTGAGACTGCTGAGACCATTAGAAAAAAAAACATAGAAGTTCTTTTGTCAGTGGCCCTGGCTGATTCAGTACTAGGGGGTAGGAGCAGGGCCTAGACACCCCTCCCCCCCACCTTCTTAGTGCTGGCCTTAGAGGTGAAGGGGCCTGGTGTTTACTGAGCAGACCTAGCCTGGGTGCTCTTCTCGGCCTACGGTGGGGACATATAATGATCATTATAAAAATGTAACATTTCGGCCGGGCGATGGTGGCGCACGCCTTTAATCCCAGCACTTGGGAGGCAGAAGCAGGCGGATCTCTGTGAGTTCGAGACCAGCCTGGTCTGTAGAGCTAGTTCCAGGACAGGCTCCAAAGCTACAGAGAAACCCTGTCTCGAAAATCAAAAAAAAAAAAAAAAGTAACATTTACTCAAAGACTTTCTAGAATCTGTTTACATGATCATAGTGTTAAATAAATAGCAGTAAGAAAGCCATCTGTTACTTTTATGTAGTATGTTTATAGGATTCCTTTTAGGGCCCCTTTTCTCTCTTTCCCTCCTCTTATATTGGGAATCAAAACTCAGGGGCTTGATCATGCTATACAAGTATTCTGCCATTGAGTTGTACCCCTGGAATCTTTTATATGCCATCTGTGCTAACAGGATGGGACTTTCAGAAGAGTTTTACTTGAAAAGAGGTTCATAGTTTTAAAATATTTAGGTCACAGAAATAGGTTTTATATGTATGTGTGTGTGGGCATGTGTCTAATACTATGAAATAAAGTTGCTATTTTAATGCAAATGTGCAAGAGATAATAAATAGATTTTATTCTTGTTTTTGTCTTTTTTCCTTTCAATTGGAAGAAATGCATAAGCTAAAAAAAATGTCAGCTATGCTTGGGATACTAAAACTTAGATCATTACCATTCATATTCCCAAAGTATGAGAGATGGAAAGGATTTGATTCAGGGATGAAACCAATAGTGACCCAAGGAAAATCAGCTGAAGGTTCCCTAGAAGTCATTAAAAAAGTAAAGGATGTGAGGCATGCTGGTGTCCCTGGTGTCTGACTATGTAATCTCAGTATTTAGGACGCTGAGGCAGTCCTGTTGAGTGTTCAAGGCAAGTGGACTTTTTTTGTTTGTTTGTTTTTGTTTTTCTATTTGATTTTTCAAGGCAGGGTTTCTTTGTGTAGCCCTGGCTGTCCTAGAACTTGCTCTATAGACCAGGGTGACCCTAAACTTAGAGATCACCTGCCTCTGCTTCCTGAGTGCTGGAGTTAAAGGCCTGCAGCATCACCCAGCTTCTGTTAACTTTAAAATTGCAGTGTAAAATGATGCCATTAATATCCAGAATGCCCTGTGATCGGGCTGGGAAAAAATTGATTAATTAATAAAAAGAAAAATATCTAAAATGCCCAGTTTACTTTTTGTGTTTTTGAAATAGGGTTTATTTGTGTAGCTCAGGCTGTCCTAGAACTAGCTCTGTAGATCATGCTGGCCTTGAATTCATGAGTGCTGGGATTAAAAGTGTGTGTTATCATCAGCCAGCCTGGTTTTCTTTTTCAATGATAGTTTTTTCTATTTCCTCTTGATACATTTTTTTCAATAGTAAAATTTATTTATTTGGAATTTGTACAGAAGCCAGCAATAAAGTCTTATTATTTGGTGACAAAGGAGGATTGTGTTTGTTCATAGAGTAAATAGAGTAAAGCCTTGTATGGTTGTGTCTGCCTCATGCCACTTTTAAAAAATTTGAGGTTTAGCGGGATGTGGTGGCACATAAAATTAATCCTAGCTCTTAGAAAGCAAAGGCAGGTCCCCTGCCATGCAGGCAGCTAGGAGAGAATTTTTAACAACAGTCTTAGTCAGTTGTGTACCCTGTATGCAGCAACACGAACTGGGTTGTCAAGATAAACCTAGTGGTGTAAAGTTGGCATGTCCATTGTAGGAGGAAGCAATCACGTCCTGATTAAATCTGATGCCTGCTTCAGAAGAAAAAAAAAACAGAAAGCAAAGGCAGGTGGATCTTTGTAATCTGAGCCAGCCTGGTTTAATAATGAGACTGTTTCCAAAAAAAAAAAAAAAGAGAGAGAGACATTTATTATGTTTGTATGGATGGGTGTGGACTGTGAGTGCCACAGTGTACTTGTTGTGATAGTTCTCGCCTTTACCATGTGATTACAGGAATCACGTCCTCTCCGTTGTTTCTTTCTTCTCCCTTCCTCCCTTCATATATATATATATACATATACATACATACATATATGTGTGTATATATACATATATATATATATATCCCAGACTAGCTTTGAACTTGCTTTGAGCTGATGGTGACTTTGAATTTCTCATGCTCCACCTCCGAAGTGCTGGGATTGTTGGTGTATGCTACCATACTGGTCTGTGTGATGTTGGAGATTGAACCCAGAGCTCTGTGCATATTTGGCATTCTTTTCAAGTGAGCTATGCTTATACACCTGACATTACATGGCTTGAATTTAGAAGTCCCATTTGGGGTCAAGAAATAGCTCAGTGGTTAAAGGTGCTTGCCATCAAAAGCCTACTTCAATCTATAGGACCCACAGAGTAGAATGGGAGAACCAACTCATACAAGTTGATCTCTGACCTCCATAGGTGTGCTGTAACACAAATGTGCACATGTGTGCATACACACACACAAGAATGACTATAAATGTAATAGTAATAAAAAGCATTCTCTCTTTTTTTTTTTTTTT
>NW_004949142.1:2122729-2136989 GCF_000317375.1 Microtus ochrogaster
TAGACCAGGCTGGTCTCGAACTCACAGAGATCCGCCTGCCTCTGCCTCCCGAGTGCTGGGATTAAAGGCGTGCGCCACCACCGCCCGGCTCAGGCACATCCCTGAGTTAAGAGGCCAGCCTGATAAAGCAAGTTCCAGGACACATAGGGCTGTTTCACAGAGAAACCCTGTCTCAAAAAACCAAAAGCAAAAAGGAATTTTAGTTGGTGAGAGCAGGGAAAGACAGAGACATCTGTGTAATATACTTACTAGCCAGAATCAAGTTAAAGGTAGACTAAGAGGCATGTCAAAATTAAAATCAATTTAAACTTGGCGCACACCTCATCTAGATGGAAAAAAGTCAGATGGTTACAGCCTTGTTAATAATTCATATGATCATTCATCAGGAACTTAAGACCTGGGCCGGCTATGGTTTAGCCAGTGAGCTGGCTGGGAAGCCTGGTGACCTGAGTTTGATTCCCCAGAACCTACAGTTGTAGGCTTTTCCTTTTGGGCCACCAACCAGTTCCCAAATCATGACACAGAGACTTACTATAAGTTTTGAATGCTCGGCCCAGTTTAGGCTCACTTCTGACTAACTCTTTTAACTTAAATTAACCTGTTTATTTTTCTTTTGCCTTGGAGCCTTTTTATCTTTCTGTACGTTCTACTTTGTCTCCTGGCTGGCAGCTGCCTGTCAGCCCCAGACACCTCCCTCTTTCTCTCCTCCTTCTCTCTTGAGTTTAGATTTCTCCTATTTATTCTCTCTTCTGCCACTCCTGCCTGTCCCTCTTCTGCCTAGCTATTGGCTGTTCAGCTTTTTATACCAATCAGGTACCTTAAATAGGCAAGGTAAAAACAGCAATGAAGCACAATTAATAAAAGCTCAGAAATTGGGGTTCAACCTGAAGATCCAAAAAGTAAACAGCTACTGACTCTTAACTTGACCTCAATCCAAAAATGGCAATCCTGCCTTTAGGAATCTCAGTAGGAGACTATATCTGAGAGTTGTCTTCTCCGTTTTACGTTCCTGTCTAGGGCTGGGATTAAAGGCATGCACCACTGTCAATAAAGGTATCCATCACCCAGTTTCTATGATAACTAGTGTGGCTACTGGATTAAGGTGTGTGTGTTACCATAATCTGGTCTGTAAAGATAACCAGTGGGGCCAGGAGGTTGGCTCATGCCTTTAATCCCAGCACTGGGTGGCAGAGGCGGGTGGATCTCTGCGTTCAAGGCCAGCCTGGTCTACAAGAGTGAGTTCCAGGACAGGCTCCAAAGTTACAGAGAAACCCTATCTCGAAACCCCCCCCCCCAAAAAAAGCTATCTTTAGGCAGTCTTTATTCATTAAAATACAATTCAAATGTCACTACACAGAGCGTATCTTTTTATAATTAAACAAATGGGGCTGGAGAGATGGCTCAGTGGTTAAGAGCATTGCCTGCTCTTCCAAAGGTCCTGAGTTCAATTCCCGGCAACCACATGGTGGCTCACAACCATCTGTAATGAGGTCTGGTGCCCTCTTCTGGTCTGTAGACATACACACAAGACAGAATATTGTATACATAATGAATAAATAAATAAATATTTAAAAAATTAAACAAATGCAGCATAAACAGAAGTAACACTTTTACACAGCTAAAGTAATATTCCCCAGCACAAAGAAATGTAACACATCTTTACATAGTTAAAATAGTCTAAAAAAAAATAGTCTACAACAAGTGGAGAGAACCAGCTTCCAGTTACCCTCTAACCTCCACACAAGGTCTGTGATTACTTGCCCCCCACAGCATATGTGAAAGTGAGTGCTTGTGAAAAAATATACACACACAAATAAATAAAATTAACTAAAACTACTAAAAACTAAATGAATAAAAACCACTTGGGGGTAGGCGTGGTGATTCATGCCTGTAAGAGACCCAGCACTCAGTGGTAGAGGCAGGAGGATCTTTGTGTGTTGGAGGGTAGTCTGGTTTATATATCAAGTTTCAGGACCAGCCAAGACTAAATAGAAAGACCTTGTCTCAGAAAAGAAAAAAGAAGCCGGGTGGTGGTGGCACACGCCTTTAATCCCAGCACTTGGGAGGCAGAGGTAGGTGAATCTCTGTGAGTTCAAGGCCAGCCTGGTCTACAAGAGCTAGTTCCAGGACAACCTCTAAAGCTACAGAGAAACCCTGTCTCGAAAAACCAAAAAAAACCAAACCTGACTTTGAGTCCACTGACTTTGATTATAATGTTAGTGGTTTTTTTTGTTGTTGTTGTTTTGTTTTTTCAAGACAGGGTCTCTTTGTGTAACAGCCCTAGCTGTCCTGGAATCCTCTTTGTAAAACAGGTTGGCCTCAAACTCACAGAGATTAACCTGCCTTTGCCTCCTGAGTGCTGGGATTAAAGGCCTGCGCCACCACCGTCTGGCACAGTCAGTGTTCTTAACTACCGAGCTACCTCTCCAGCTCCAGACATAGACTCTTAAAGTTTTTTCATTTTGTTTTGTGTGCCTGGCTTCCTTTCACTGTTTCTTCTTTTCTTTTTGTTATTTACCTGTGCTGGTGGTTGAACTTAGGGTCTTGTGCATAGTAGGCAACACGTGTGGTTGTTTGAGTCAGGATTTCTCTCTGTGGCCCTGCTCCCATGGAATTCACTCTGGCCTCAAATTCTGACATCTGCCTGCGTCTGCCTCCCAAGTACTGGGATCAAAGGCATGTGCCAGGTCTGCTAGGCAACTTTTTTTTTTTTTGAGACAGGTTTCTCACTAGGCAACTTCTTTATCAGCGAATTATTGTTTTTACTCTAAGTTGTTCTATTTACCAATAGAGACTTGGGCGTCAGATGTTGGGGTGAAAACCTACAAGATCAGAGAAGCTGAGAAGCAACCAGCTGACCTTTTTTTTTTTGGCCAGAATCCAGCAAGAGAGTGTCTCTATCCATTCCAACAAAAAAAGCCCAAGAAAGTCCTTCCCTACTGCTTCCTGTGCAAATCTCTGTTCATCTTCCTGGGTTCTCCATACTCTCTATGGCTAATTTTTGTCAGCTAGTCGTTGGCTCTGCCCTGATCCAAGGTTAATTTTATTAACACAGTCTTGAAGCTTCACAGTTTGATCAATTGCGCAACAAATTAAACTAACTTGTAGTTAGTTGGCTAGATTATCAGTCACTTTAGTATTAATTACTTTTGAAAAATAACTGCAGGTTTTTTTCCCCCAGGGTAATCACTTTGATCAGTATGAAGAAGGACACTTGGAGATTGAACAAGCATCCCTCGACAAGCCTATCGAATCGGTAAGATGACCCGTGCATATTTTGGGTCTTAGCCAGTTAGATAGAGCTCGTGTGACACTTGACATGAGTGAAGTTAAACTTAGGACTAATAGCGCAGTTGAGAGCCGTTTTCTTGCATGCTCTGCAGTAATCAGGTGGAGTTTTGGATGTGGTTTAATAATGTTGGGAAATCAGTGTAAAACAGAAAAAAGTTAGGATTTAGTGGAAAAATATCATTTTGGCCCATATTAAGCTTTGCTAAAGATAGAAAGTTGGGTGTAGTGTTTTTGTAAATTGAATAAAGGAGTAAAATGTATTTTGATCCTTTAATCCTTTCTGGGCAGAATAATCATGTGTGAGATGCTCCAGTGGAAGCAGTTAAGACGTAGCAAACTGTTAGACCTTGTGAGACGTGGTGGGCTTAGTCTCGGTCACTTAAGAAATATTTACTGGTTTTGTTTTGTTTTGTTTTTTCAGGTCAAGCTAGTTAATTTGTCTTCTTATACCTCTTAGTCTATGATGTTAATAATACCAAGTCATAGAACACGGAGATTTATTTTTCTCTGTCTCTTAATTTAAAAAAAAGTTTTAAGTTTTGAGCATTTAAAAATTTTAAAATAACTATCCATTGTTAAAGTATCTAAACTTGTTATTATCAGCATTTAAAATTCATGCTTACATTTCCATACTTAAAAGGATTTCATTGAAGCATTGGTAAAGTTTGAATGGATAAAAGATCAAAAAGGGAGTCCTAATTTTATATCCGTCAAGATAGAGTCCCTCCCTGTAAGAAACACTAGCTTTCTTCCCTTCTGTGAGATAACAAAGCAGTTAAGAAAGGATAGACAATTTAGCTTTTGTTTTCAAAACTATAACATAGTAAAGGATCAACATATATTTATGTTCCTAATTAGGTTGGTGTTGTGTGTGTTTGTGTGTGTGTTTAGATGTTTACAGAAATTTACACAACTTGGGGTGTTCGACATTTTTCTTCCACAGCAGTTGGCCCATATTAGCTAAGCAGCCATGATCTGGTTTGTATTGCACGGTCTGCCTTTTTTTAATTTCTTCTCTAGGGTTTCTTTCTCCCCCACCTCCCCTTCTTATTTCTGTCTTTCTGGTCCAGTGAACACTGCATATAGTACTTTCTGTCTTAATGTGCTGGCATGATGCTAGACTAGGCATGGCAGTAATTGATGGCGCATGTGATAATGCTGCAGAGGGAGAGTTCGTATCTGATAATGTGCTGAAAGTCTAGTTTGATATTTTAACATAAGATTAAAATGCCACGCCCATTTTGCTAAGTTAAAACTCACCAAGGTATGTATAGGCCTTGTTCTGTATCAGAGATTATCATCAGGCAGAATTTTATAATGAGATCCATAGGCAAAATGCATGGTTTGTATTAGAAAATAATTTAGTTTTCCATTTTAATTTAAAAATATTTTTTTGTGTCAGAGTTTTAAGAACAAATTACTGGTAATAACTCCCCAGCATATATTCTGTGAGGCACATGGATAAACTATTTCTGTTGAGCATATTGACTTGTCAATATTAGGAAGTTTAATTAGCCTGAGTCTGTAGCCTGGTTCACTGTACCCAATGAAAAAAAATTTTTTTTTTTAAAAAAACATTGACCTTTAGTATTTTTAAATCCTGTGTAGGTCCACATTGTAAATTTTTTTAATCTGTTTTTGTGACATGAAACTAATGATACTGTTTCCTCACAGTGCCCAGGATTTTTTTCTTGGACATGTCGTATTTATAAGCAAAGCACTGTGACAAGACAGTCTGCTTGTGTAATCTCTGCCCAGTAATCTCAGTGAGTAAGAGTAGAACCGGCTTAAGTCTTGTTTATTAGATAATGTTAATCTTCTCCATTTAAAGTAACAAATGATATTGTGCTCAGACTGCATCTTTACTTTTAAAAATAAATGTGTGGTCAGAGACATATATATTTTATTGAATTATAGTTCTAATGATAAAATATTTTTCCATAAATATGCACATTAATTGCGAATTGGTAGTTTAATAGTAGGAAGACCTTTGAAGGATGCATTGTGTTAAATAGAAGTAGGACTCAAAAAAAGAAAAGAAAAGAAAAAAGAAAAGTGGGACCCAGAAAACAAAGGGCTTTATTTCTGCTACCTAATCATTTGGAAATAAAATTTAAAGTTTTAAAAGAACTTCTACATGATTGATATCAAAGTAGGTAGTGCTCCTTCTCGTCCAAAGGCAAAAGTTCCCTATCATCTGAATGCCCACCAGATAATAAGATGTGTTTACTTACAGGGCTGGCTGGCTATCTCAGGCTATTTTGTTCTGAGGGGGAATGTTGCTTCTAACACAGAAAGAGCCTCTGCTGAATCAAAATCTTTCTCTGCAGCAATATCTTGAGAGGTGCTGACTGTTTTGCTACAGCATGCAACTCGAAAGTGGCTGGGAATACACAGCTTTGGGAGTCTACAGATCATTGCAGGAGCTAAAGTTGTAGTCATTGAAATAAGTAAGAACAGTAATCTGCAACAGAGGATAACTATGGAGGTCTGCCCAGGTTTGTGTCAGGAATATCCCTGTATGAAGGGCTATTATGAGTATGGAATTAAGGCTATTTGTTTCATAATAGAGCATATTTGATACAAACCAGCAAAACGTGAAATGAGACTCAAAGAGATGCTAATAAATTATACATTAAGCAATCTTCTGAATTCTGGATCTGTTAGTGAGATGATACAGTTATTCAGTTTTAGTAGGCCAGTGTTAAAATGAAAATCTAAGATTCATAAATTATTTCATAGATTTACTATCTAGTTTTATTTTCATTTATTTCAACCAATAATATATCCTTGTAGTCAAGAGTAAACATTTTCTATGAAAATTAGAATTGGTAGGTAATTGGTTATCTGATTTATGGTGAGAAGAAAATAAAACATTTTTTCTTTACTGAAAACAACTTTTTTAGTATGAACTTTAAAAGTTGTTAGTTTATAAGATTTTTAAGTTCAGGCCATGATTACAATTTTAATCACTTAAAATATTTGGAAAGCTAAATGTAATCTAAAGCTATAGTCCAATCTTAGGTTCTATTATAATTATAAGAATAAGATTGATTATAATTATAATTATAAGAATTATCTAAGGATTTAGTGGTACAGGTATAGTTTAGGATATATGGTTCTTTATGACCTTTATCTTAGTTTGAAGGTGATAAACAACATGGGATAATATAAGTTGGACAAAAGACCAAATGCCTACATCATATATTTGAAAAGATGCTGTCATTAATACAGTTGTACCTATGTACCAAGTACAACTGTTCCTTAGCCATTAGTTGCTTTTTTGTTCTACCTGATTAAAATCTTGACTTTAGGAATTGTCAGATTGAGTGGGTTTTAAAAATTAGTGTTAAGTTTTCAAACTCTGATTGCCAATGTTTAGTTTACTTATCTAAGGATTTAGTGGTACAGGTATAGCTAGAGTTTTGTTCTATTGCATATCTGTTTAGATCTGTGGACTCCACTAGTTCCAAAATGTAACTGTGAGACTGCTAATTTGACTCTTAGCAGTGACTTTATGTGGACTGCACAATAAACAATATGCTTCTTGGAGCTGAATGGTGTAGCATTACTATATGGCTTTTCTCTCTAGTCTTCATTTGTCATCTGTAGTGAGCTATAGATTTTTTCATTTGGGGAATTTTTACAAATTTGTTCTTTGCATGGGTTCACCTGGTAGCATTGGTTCTTGCTTATAGAGTCTCTGATACACAATCAGCAAAGCTTACAGCCCACTCAAGAGACCAATTTTGTCCTGCTGAAAATGGGCTAAATTTTATAAACTGAATGTGGTTGTCAACTAAAAGAAAATTGAGTGTGGGATTAATATTTATCTAATCACTGATATATCAGAAGTGTAGTTTTCTATTGATATGAAATTCTATTTTTTAGTATCAAAATTTTCTAGCCCCTTGCACTAAAATAATTTTTTATCTGTGTTTTGTCAGGCTCCTATCATACTTGATGGTGGTGTTGCCAAATAGTCTTTGTCACTGTGGTGGTGTATGGTAACATGGAGCAGAGAACAGTTCCTGGGAAGCTTTTGTACTTCATGTTTAATTAATATATAAAAAATTTGAGGACCATCAAAAATAGTTAAAGAAGTTTTTGTTAGTTTGCTTTTTTAATGTTATTACATTTTAAGCAAAGTGGTAGTTACTTATAAAGTACTTCTTGCTTTTGAAGATCTCCCATTTGAAAACTCTCACATAATAGGCAGGAACACATGTCGGTAGTTGAGATTTTTTTCTTTCTTCTTCTTCTCCTCCTCCTCCTCCTCCTCCTCCTCCTCCTCCTCCTCTTCTTCCTCCTCTTCTTTTTGTTTGTACGTAGTTTTTCAAGAATGGATTTCTCTGTGTAAGAACCTTGGCTATCCTGGAACTTGCTTTGTAGGTCAAGCTAGCCTTGGACCCACAGAGATCTGCCTGCTGGAATTAAAGGCGTGTGCCACCATGCTTGGTGGTAATACATGATTTTAGCTTATGTTTTAATTTTAGAAATAGAAAACCAAAATAAGTCAATGGATATAATTTTGTTCCCCTTCCCCCCACAAAATGGGTTTTCAGTTCAGCTGAACATTTGAACACAGTAGGACTTCATTTTCAGCTGAAGAACATTTATAGCTGCCATTTTGAAGCTCAGCTCTGGAAACTGAATCAGGTAGAAAATCATGGTTGTGTATCCTCCTTAAGAAAAATTCATTTACCTTATTTCTTAGCTTAAAAATGAAATTTCTTGTAATACTTTTTTTTAATTTATTTTTATTTATGTGCATTGGTGTTTTGCCTGTATGTGTCTGTGCGAGGGTGTCAGATCTTGGAGTTACAGACAGTTCGAGCTGCCACGTGAGTGCTGGGAATTGAACCTGGGTTTGTTTTTTTTTTTTTTTTTTTTCCAAGACCAGCCAGTGCTCTTAACTGCCGAACCATCTCTCCAGCCCTCCTTGTAATTCTTACATGTACATTTAAGTTGTAAAAAGCCTAGTCTATTACCACCACATATTTTTGTGATTGCATTATTTGAAAAGACTAAAAAAGTTAAATTTTGTTTTTGTAAAATAATTTAAAACAAATTATATCTACATGTAGATATTAGACTTTTTCTTTTTTCTTTTCTTTCTCTCCCTTTCTCTCTTCCTCTCCTTCCCTCTTCCTACCAACATTGTCTCCCTGTTGTCCTTGCCAGTATATAGCTTAAGATGGCTTTGAACTCATGGAGATATTGCTTTAACCTCCCAAGTTCTAGGATTTTTGGCATGAACTACCACACGTGGCCAGTTTGTTGAGATCATTTCTTGTTGACTTCAGGTTCAATAGGAAGTCCTTGGATCTCTAGTTTTCTCCCTCTGAGTGGGATTATAGGCACATGATATACCTTTTTTTTTTCTTTTTGAGACAGATCTCGCTATTATGTAGCTCTGACTGTCTGTACTCACTGTGTGTAGATCAGACTGGCCTTAAACTCAGAGATCCATCTGTCTCTGTCTCGCAAGTTCTGGAATTTAAGGGGTAAGCCACCGTGCCTGGCTTTCTCTTACTTTTTGGGGGTGGAGAGGTTCAAGACAGGGTTTCTCTGTGTTGCCTTGACTATCCTTGAACTAGTTCTGTTATTATCACTTTATTTTGTTTTATTGAGACAGGGTCTCCTTAGGTAGCCTTGACTGTCTTTGGAACAGGACATGTCCTGTAGACCAGGCTGTATGTACTTGAACTGAAGAGACCTGGGTGCTTCTGCATCCTGAGTGCTGAGAGTAAGTGTGTGCTACCACTCCTGCCCTTGTTTCTCTTCTTTTTTTTTTCTTTTTAAATTTATTCTTCAGGCTGGAGAAATGACCCAAGTGGTTAAGAGTGAGTATTGTTGCAGAGGACTCAAGTTGATTCTCAGCACCCACATCAGGGAAGCTCATAGCTGCCTGTTAACTTCAACTCCCTGGTGTCTGACACTCTGACCTCAGGAACCTGCAGATACACACACACACACACACACACACACACACACACACACACACAAATATTAAAAAAAAACTTATTCTTTGACAATTTCTTATAGGTATACATTATGTCTTGACCACAGCTACCACCGCTTGTTTATTTTTCTTTTTGGTAGGAGATCATACTGAATAATTCCGTGGAGAGCCACACAACAGCTTTTCTTCCAAAAACAGGTAGTCTGAAGTGATAGGAGAGGCCCAGGTTCCCTTTATGAGTTACTCATTTACTTGAGTCTGGTGGGAGTTGCATCTACAGTTTTGTTGTCTATTTTAGTCAGAAGACCTCAGTGGCATATTCAATAGTTTATAGCCTCAAACATTCCGTTCTCTGCTCCTGCTCAGAAAAGTTGAGAAGTTAGAACCGTTTAACATTAGGCTTCAGAAGAGTGACACCACTGCCATTCCCTGTCAGCAGCTTTCCTCAGAGGTGACAGCCGGCCTCTTGAGTGGCGTTGTAAAAGTGCTAATGTGTATGACCCTAAACTTTTCTTTTTCTCCCTTTAACATTTGCTTTTCCTTTCACTGTTGTCAGTCACAACACGCTGCTCTTGAATCTCTCAGCTGGTCTTGACTCGTGGTTTACTTATGCTTTCAGTCTTCTTTAATAAATACATTACTTGCAAGCAGTGAATTGAAAACAAGACAAAAAAAATAAAAATAAAGCGACCATTAGTGATCGGACAGTTTCTTACTTTGTGTTACATTTAACTGTTCTTTTGACAGCCCAGTTTTTAAAGCCAGGTTCGTATGGAAATGCTTTCACTCCACTTGCACTGCTTTTGGAAATAGCATACTGCTTCATCTGTCTGTTTATTTTAGTGCGTTCATAATATAACACGTCAGCATAATGTCTCATCTCATGGGCCAAAGACTGAATTCAAAACAAAACAAAAACCACAGATCACAGTGAATGGGGGAGGGACAACAATTTTTGTCAGCATTTTTAATACATAAATCTTTGTGCCAAACAAATACAGTTACAGCATTAGGATAGCAAGGGAATAAACAATGATAAACTGAAATGGTTTAGTTACTAGGTTTTTTGGCTTTTTTTTTTTTTTTTTGGTAAGATCTCACAGTTTAGTCCTGTCACTGAACTGAAGGTGATCCTCCTTTCTTAGCCTTATTGTTGCTAGGATTATGAGGAGTGTGCCACCATGTCAAGCTCCACTACATGATCTAAGAGTCATTTTGTTATCCTTGTCATTTCTAGAGGTACATATATTTTTTTGGTAGTAGGAAAATAAGAGTTGTTCTTGTTTTTGTTTTTTGCTAATCTTAGCTTTCATATATTTTTGTTTTAATTTAAAAAGTTTTGAGGTGATATGGCTCAAACCTGGGCCTCACACTGCTAGGCAAATATTGTGCAGCTAAACTAAATCCCTAGGCCTTTTTTATTGTAGCCCAGGTTGGTTTTAAATTTGTTAGATAGCTAAGGATGACCTTGAATTTCCGATCTACTTGCAGTCTGACTCTACCTCCCTAGTTCTAGGATTAAAGATGTGATTCAATATGATTTGCCATTTGCCTTTTTTTTTAACTTTAAAAAATAATGAAGTTATTTATAAGTAGTTGGGCGAGATAATGCTTTTCTTAGTAGTGTAGGAGAGAAGAGAAACAGAAACAGTGTTCAGCTAAGATTTTGTGATATTTAATAATGTGAACATGATCACTTGGGGTTGCATACAGACTTGTTTCCTAATTCTATTTTTAGCAAAAATAATTTCTAGTGGCCTTTTAATATACCATATTTTATATGTGTGTGTGAATATACCACATATCGCAATAGTTTCTTTTGTTTTAAAAACAGCTTTGTATTGTTTGCTTCCACGTTTTGTTTTTTCAAAACACCTTGGAGCCCCATAAAATTAAGTACTCCAGGCATGGTGGTGCACTTGGAAGGCTGAGGCAGGAATATCACAAGTTCCAGGCTATCCTGGTAGGCTGCATAGTGAGACCTATCTAGAAAAAGGAAAATCACAAAAGAAGTATCTTGAGGGCTACCAATAATTCAGTTGGTAGAGTATTTGCCTAGTGTGCATGAAGCTTTAGGCTGTCTTTCCAGCACTATATAAACCAGGTATGGCGATGCATACCTGTAATCTCAGCCCTGCCTAGCTAGATACAGGAGAATCAGATGTTTAAGGGTATATAGCAAGTCTATGACCAGCCTAAGATAATGAGATCCTTCCTGGGAAATCAAAGTCTGGTTTCTCACCTTCACTGGTAAAATAGCCATCACTCAGCTCAGCTGCATGTTGTCCTAAATTTGTAGAAGGAAATTTGTAGTGATATTTCATTTGTATTTTAATAAATAAACCTTGCCTGAAGTTCAGAGAGTATAACAGCCCCACTGATCAGCCTTATAGACCAAGCAGTGGTGACACACACTTTATTCCCAGTAGCTATACTATTTTCCATAGAGACAGGGTGGTAGTGGTGTACATTGTTAATCCCAGCACTATGGGGAATATAAAATGGGAGGTGGCAGCTCTCAGACTCAGTCTCAGTCTCCTTCTGAGATTCTGGAGGCAGGATCACCATTTCAGACTGAGGTAGAGGTAAGAGTCAGTGGTTGGCTGTTTTATTTTTTTGACTTTCAGGTTGAAACCCAAAATTGATCTCTGGGTTTCTATTAATTGTGCTACAGAAATTGTTCTTTTAAGAAAAATAAAAAGACTCCATGCGGTGGTGGCACACACCTTTAATTCCAGCACTCAGGAGGCAGAGGCAGGTGGATCTCTGAGTTTGAGTTCAGCCTGATCTACAGAGTGAGTTCCAGGACAGCCAGGGCTACACAGAGAAACTCTGTCTCCAAAAACTGAAAACAAAATGAAAACAAAAATGAAAGAAAGAGCCGGGCGGTGGTGGCTCACACCTTTAATCCCAGCACTCGGGAGGCAGAGGCAGGCAGATCTCTGTGAGTTCGAGGGCCAGCCTGGTCTACAGAGCTAGTTCCAGGATAGGCTCCAAAGCCACAGAGAAACCCTGTCTTGAACCTCCCCTCCCCCCCAAAAAAAGAAAAGGAAAAAGCAAGTAGATATTTACAAGGCTTTTTAAGTTGATTTCAGGTATAATAAAATTTATTTCAGATGATAGAATTAGATTATGTTTATAAATTACTTGAACTATATATTGAAGATTTTTTTGGTTTATTTTAATGTGTGTGTGGTGCTGGGTATTTTAGCCTGGTGTGTTTTAGGCAACTGCTCTTCCTCTGAGCTACAGCCCAGCCTTTAGCTTTTTTCTGGATTAGTAGCATTTTCCCCCGTGGTGTTTAGTGGTTCTTTAGCTTAGTCTTGTTGCTTCCACAACAGTTTTTAAAAGTAGAGAATTAAACAGAGGGCTCTGAAAGTTCTGATTTCTTGATTTCATACAGTAGCTGACATTTAATTGTTGTTTCTAGTATCTTTCATATGATTTTCATTGAAATACTGTTTCCAGATGAGACATTATGTATGTTGACCCCACATGCACTAATGGTTCTTTACTGTTGACTTATTGCTAGGCCTGTTTCATTCTAACATCTTAGCATTTTTGTTAGACTACACGTTGAAATGCATCACTCAGTCTGTGCTTGAGCTCATTTTATTTTTTGTTTACTCAATTTAACTTCTTGTTTTACTAACCTCAATGTTTTCAGTTTAATATTGGCTGCATGCTGGTTATATTTATATGTTATATATATAAAAGCCAATCAAGCATAGCCTGGATTTGGTGGTTGTCTCCATTTCTCGTGCTGGGGGTAGCCTTACACTTACAACTTACTTTATATCATGAAAGCCTGACACATAAACAAAATAACTAAACACAATGCAGATTTTCTTTTCTTTTCTTAAAAAAAAAATTCTTAAAGTGGTGCTGTCTAGGTGGTGGATATGATCGTACCTTGATTTTATGCTTTTTAATGTTAGTTTTAAAACTTCATAAGTGGATTCTCCCCCTTTTTCCTTCCCCCCTTTGTCGTTTTAAAGTGTTATGTACAGAAGTTGCCCAGCACACTATCAGAAAGGACCCTTTCCCATATGTTCTTCCCATATAAAATACTAGCCAGCATTTCTTTTTACATTAATGTCCCTTTTACTGGGCACATTTACCCTTTTATTAGCACCTTTTTGCATGCATATATGTAGAATTATCTCGTCATCACCTATTTTAATGCCACTAGGAAGGGAAGAATATATTATTGGAATATTTTTGGTTTGTCTCTCTGTTCTGTCTGTCAGGATAATATTGGACACCGCTTACTCCAGAAACATGGGTGGAAGCTGGGCCAGGGATTGGGAAAATCTCTTCAGGGTAAGTTTTTTAAATTTACCAAAATGAATGAAAACATTGTTTATGAAACAAATCTTGTTTCTAGATAAATTTGTTGTCCTTTTAAACAAGATTTTGGCTTCTCCCATCCTCTCCCCTACTAGAACAGTCTGGTTTTCCTACAACCTTAAGTCATTGTATAGCCTCAGTATTTGCCAGTAATTGGTGAGAATGAGTTGCTGTGTCATTAAAACGTACAGGACTATACATAATATGGATGGCCCAACCTGTTTGGATTTTGTGTGTGTAGAGGCAATAATGGTGCTAGAAGAAAATACATTATTCAGAGTGTTCTCTTTATGCCTTTCAGTGATCCTTTATGTGGCTACTGTATTGTAAAGAACCCTTCAACAGCCAGGTTTAACTTTTGTCCTCCTAAGCTTTCCCTGAAGCTGGTGACTTTCCTGTGACTTTTTTGCTTTGTGATCAGAGTAGATGTAGTGGTGGAGAGGAAAATTAGCCTGCATGAAATGTAAAAGGAAAGAAGAAATTTCCTAGGACTGTCCAAGCCGAGGCTATTTCTCCGATGTAGACAGGCTCTGGATAATGTATGGTTTAAAGTTTCTGTTGTAGCCAGGCGATGGTGGCGCACTCCTTTAATCCCAGCACTCGGGAGGCAGAGGCAGGTGGATCTCTGTGAGTTCGAGGCCAGCCTGGTCTACA
>NW_004949142.1:2137089-2164543 GCF_000317375.1 Microtus ochrogaster
CAAAAAAAAAAAAAGTTTCTGTTGTAGTTTCCCTTTAAACTATGCTAGTGTTCGGTAAGCCCCAAATACTGACATGTTTGCTTCTGAGCGCGCGATTGGAAAGCAACCAGCTGCATTTACATTTTAGTTCTTTCTTGTTTGAAACTATTAATGGTTATAGATTCGATGTGAATGATATCTGAAAAATAAGGTGAAACTGCGTTTGGCCATAAAGAGCTTTAGATAAAGGGAGGTTTGAAGATAATTGTGCCAATAAAAAGCTTTTGAATTTTGGAAATGACTCTTCACATGAATGCTGAAGTCTAAATCCATTTGTTAAGATGAGCAAGAGAACAGGGAGTGTTAGAATCTTTCATTTAGTAAGACTTACTTTGCCAGGCAACTGTGGTAATGCGTGTTTATAATTCCAGAACTTGGGAGGTAGAGGCAGAAATTTGAGGTCAGCCTGGGCTACCTAGTGAGACTCTGTCTCAGAAAATCTAAACCAAAACCCTAACAAACAACTATTGGTTTGTTTGTGTTATGGATTAAACTGGAGAATTCATGCATGCTGGCTACACATTCTGCCAATGAGCTAGCTACATTCCTAGCTCTGCTTTTAAAATTATTTTTTCCTGAGTTCAAATCCCAGCAACCACATAGTGGCTCACAACCATCCATAATGAGATCTGGTGCCCTCTTCTGTCCTGCAGGCATATATCAGACAGAACACTGTGTACATAATACATTTTTTAAAAGTTCTTGTTTTTAGTCTTTTTTTTTCTATTTTTCTTTTTCTTTTTTTGACTGTCCTGGAACTTGCTCTGTAGACTAGGCTGATCTTTAGCTCAGAGATCCACCTGTCTCTGCCTCCCCAGTGTTGGGATTTAAAAAGAACTCTATTGACTTTTAATTTAATTCTCTTTAAGTTTTTACTTTCTTTAAAAAAAAAAAGATCTATGGGGTCTGGGTTTTGTATTTTATTTATTTTGTTTTGTTGAGATAGATATTACTCAGGGTAGCCTCAAAATCCCATGGTTCTCCTGCCTCAGATTCCTAGGTATTAAAAGTATAAGTGCATAATACCATGCCCATTTCAGTCTTTGTGAAAAAATGAATTAGATTTTATTGGTGTTGTATCTCCAGCTGCGTTGTAACATGCATTTAATGAACCCACAATAACTCATAAATACATAAATGGAAAGGAAATTTAGAGCTTATTTGCAGTTTTTTTCTTTTCTTTTGAGACAGGATTTCATTATATGGCTAGTCTGAAACTTGATATGTAGACTCTGTCCTTGGTTTTATAGCAATCCTCTTGCCTCTGTTTCTTAAATTTTGAGATTACAGCTTTTATTTGTTACTTGTTTGCTTTCTTATTCTTGGTTTGGAGGTGAGGATGGACCAGGGCCTCCTTTTAGCCCAGGCTGGCCCTGAACTGTGTGACCCTGCAGCCTCAGCCTATTAAATGTAGGAATTACACACTTTTGCCACCACACCCAGCCTCTTTTCTAGTCCAGTTGTGATAAATCATACAACTAATTTTTCTATAATAACGTCTTTCTCCTTTTCCTGTCTTCCTCTTTGTTTTGTGTTCTGAGTATCCATCCCAGGACTTCATATATCCTATGTCCATGCTCTACGGTAGAGCTGCATCCCAAGCTTCCTCTGTTTTAACTTCTTGCTTTGCTGTTTGTTTGTTCTTTTGAAACAGGGCCTATGTAATGTAGCCCTGGCCTCTGTCCTCTTGACTGCTTGGGTGGCTTCACTTGGCCGTTTTAAGGGTGTAGTTTAGTAGTGTTAAGTATATTTACATTGCTGACCTTTTGAAAATAGCTAATAAAAAAACTTTTAAAGATTAAGTGTCCTCGGGTTGTCTCTGTGAGTTCAAGGCCAATCAGGTTCTACAAAACGTGTTTCAGGACAGCCAGAGCTGTTACACAGAAAAACCTTTCTCGAAAAACAAAATAAAGATTAAGGGTTGAGTTATTTTCAGGAATAGCTTATTTCTTATTATCATATTCAACAATGTACAGGTATTATGCTGGATTTTGGAACTTTCTCCAGTTAACAGTATTTGATTAGAATAGACCATAGTAATAGTACATTTAGGTAATTTTAACAGACTTTTTCATTGTTCTAAGTCTTTGCTGTGAGTAGTAGTTGTAGAAGAAAGCCCGTTACTCTAATAAAATGGTAATGCTTCTTGGTATCATACTTTCACTGTAGGAATTCTAGGCTCACATATTGTAAATTTTAGTTTCACTTGTCAACTTTTATTATTTGAATTTAGGGCTCTTAACATATTGAACATATAACCATTCACTAAAACTTAAACATGATCTCTTAAACTTTTGTTATTGTTGTTGTTCAAAAGTTGAAATGCTATTTCGGCCCATGCAAAGCTTTTACAGGTGGCTCCGTACTCCTTGGTGCTCCAGTATAGGTAGTGGACACTGGCTAGGTTGAAGATAGGGCATGTTGATGCTAAGATAAATTGTTCTCTGTATCCGGACATAAAATTGTACTTTGTAAAAAATTGTGCTTTGTAAACTGGATGTTGTATTATTATATTATCTTTCCTTTGTGTTTGATTCAGCTAGTCAAGTTCTTTGTTGGGATTGTCAGAGTTAGCTACCATACCTGACTTTGTGCACTTTCTTCTTGAACAAAATTAAGAATATGACTTTCCTGAATATTGCTTTGGTCTTCTTGAGAGTAAGGATTTTCAGTTACGTTTGTATAGAAGTACTTCATTTGGGTAGGGAGCAGTGTTGTGGTTTTGTGATTGGATCTTGCCCTGTAGCTCCTACCTTGCCTTCTGAGTGCTGGTATTACAAGCACACATTGGTGCTCCTACCTGGGTCCATCTTTAGATATCTTAAATGTTTTTTTTTTAAAGTACATTTATCTGTTTATAGTTTGGGGGTGGTACATACATCGCATATGGAAATCAGAGGACAACTTGTGGGAGTTGGTTCTCTCTACAGTGTGGGTCATGGGGATCAGACTCAAGTTGTCAGGCTTGGCCTTGGTGCCTTTACCCACAGGGTCATCTTGTTAGACTTTTTTTTTTTTCCTTTAAATTTTATTTATTTATTTATTTGCTGTGTGCCTGCATTCCTGCTTGCATGCATGTATGTTAGGGAACAGCTTAAGTAGGTTCTCTCCTCCCATATGGATCCCAGAGATCATGGCAAGCATTTTTCCCACAGAACCATCTCTAACTCCGTATTTAGATGTTTTAACTGAATTAGAAGCAATCCATTTCAGGTCTGTTATGAATATCATTACCTGGGTTACTTTCATCTTGCCAGTCTGTTTTCCAGTATTGGACCCTAGTTTCTAATGTGACTTGTATATATTAGGTCTACTAGTCTCTTAATGTCTATGCTTTAATCTTCTATGTGTTTTAGTTTTGCTTATATCTTAAAATCTTAATCTTATCTTGAAGTCTTTATGTTAAAGTCTCACTTTATACTCGAGGCTGGCCTGGAATTCACTGTGTAGTAGACTGACCTGAAACCTGGGGTTTCTTCCTGCCTCAGCCTCCCAAAGTACTGGGATTACAGGTAGGTACCATCTTGCCTGACTTGTTCTAGAGCTTCACCAGCTCAAGAATTACTGTTTTTAAGTCAGGAATGGTGGTGCATGCCTTTAGTTGCAACACTGGAAGGTAAGTGTTGGAATATCATGTTTCCTGAGAACTGTGTTAAAGGGAACGTCATCCACAGCTTAGGTATTAAGTGGAGGCATTCTTCATTCTGTGTGAACACATGACTATCTTCTGTATTTGTATTTGTGAAGGCACGAGATTTTGAATTGCTCTTTAGTGCATCTTCTAAAAGTTGAAACCCTTGTGCTGGTGTGCATGTACATACACATCAAATTTTTATTTATTTTGGCAGTGTTGGTCATTGAATCCATATCTTCATGGTAGCTGGTTAAAAATTTTAAATTAATTAATAGTGAAATTGCATCTTACTGTGTTTCCCAGGTTGTCTTGAACTCCTGGGTTCAAAAGATCCTCTTTTCCTTAGTCTCCTAGATAGTTAGCACTATGGCACAGGTACTGGGGAGACTGTCTGGTGCTGACATTTTTATCTGTGGCATGTGACACAGTGTTCTACCACTGCCACTACTGCACCCCCATTTTCACTAACTTCATAAGAAAAAACTTATACTTCTGCAAGCTTTTTGTTAATTAGTTTGAGTGTATGTGTGCACATTCGTGCATATTCAGGCACATTGTACATGGCACACCTGGAGGTTAGAGAACAACTTTCTGGAATTAGTTTTTACTTCTTCCTTTTTAAGACAGGGTCTCTTCTTTTTTCTCTTTTTCTCCTGATGTGCTGTGTACTCTAAGCTAGCTGACCCAAGAGTTTCTGGGTTGGGTTTCAGTAGCCATCACTGTATCTGGTTTTCTTTGGGTCCTGGGGACTGAATTCAGGCTTTCATGCTTACATGGCTAGTGTTTTACCTACTGAGCCCTCCTCTTCCCAGCCCTGATTTGTTTTCATTCCTTCTGATTTTTTTTTTTCTTTTGGGCATGTGTGCTGGGGTGGTGGTGGTGTTTGATACAGGGTGTTTCTACATAGCTCTGGCTATATTGGAATTCACTATGTAGACCAAGCTGGCCTTGAACTCAGGTCTGCCTGCTTCTGCCTCCCGAGTACTAAAATTAAGGACAAATGCTGTGATTAAAGATCTGTGCCACCACGCCTGGCTCCTTCTGCTTTTTTTGTTTTAATGATTCATTTATTTTTATTTTATGCAAATTTGTGTTTTGCCTCTATTTATGTTTGTATGAAGGTGTTGGATACCCTGAAACTGGAGTTACAGGCAGTTGTGAGCTGCCATATGAGTACTGAGAATTGTACCTCAATCCCCTAGAAGAGTGGACACTGTTGCTCTTAACCTCCGAGCCATCTCTCCAGCCCCCTACTTCCACTTTTTTGAGACAAAGTCTCAGAGAGTCTGGCCTCAAAGTCATTATATAGCCATGAATGACCTTGAATTCCTGATCCTCCTCCTGTAAACAGTGCAGATACTATGGGTATGCACCACCATACCAGTCTTATAAGTGCTAGGGATTGAAACCAGGACTTTCTGTGTGTTAGACTAGCGCTCCACCAATTTGTTTATCTCCCCATCACTATTGATCAGTTTTCTCTACATAGTATTGTGACAGATTTCGGGTTTGCTTTTTTTTTTTTTTTTTCTTTTTTGGTTGGTTGGTGGTGTTTTGTTTCCTTTTGGTTTAGTTTGGTTTTGGTGTTTTTGAAACAGGGTTTATCTGTGTAACATTTCTGGCAGTCCTGGATCTCTCTTTGTAGACCAGGCTGGCCTCGAACTCACTGAGATCCACCTGTCTCTGCTTCCCAAGTGCTGAGATTAAAGGTGTGTGCCACCACCACTCAGCCCAGATACAGGTTTTTTGATCCTTCTGGGTCAGCCTCTGAATGTTGGGATCGATCACAGGTGAGTATCACATCGTGCCTGGCTCATTTGGTTGTTTTGAGATGAGGTTTCACTGTGTAGCCGGTGCTGACCTCCAGCTCTCAGTTACCCTGCTGCCCTGTCTTCGTAGTCCTTGTATTATAGATATGAGCAACTGGGCCAAGTTAAGTATGCTCATTTTATAAACTGAAACCATTTTAGAAAAGTCCCACAGCTACCGAGTATCTGCCATCTCAATTTAAGCATGACTTTAAATCTACTTTATACCCTTTTTCCTTTCAGAAAAAGCTGATACTGAAAATAGGAATGGAATGGGGGAGGTCAGGAAACATAGCTCCTCTGAATCACAAAGCAAGGTATGCACTGTCAGGAAGGCTTGTGCCTAGTCTGGGGTGTGTTGTGACCCAAGCCTCTGGAAGTTAGAGTCATGATTTCCAGTATGAGGCCTGTAGTTTGAGACCAATGTTGTCTCCATAGCTTTAGATTACACAGAGCTCTCATGTAGTTTAAGAAGCACCAATTCCACTCCCTGGTGATCTAAGTAGGTCTTATTAGTACATTTGTTAAAGACAAGCCTAATCTTAGTAATTTCTGAGTTAATGTTTAGTAAGATTCAGGTTCTGAGAGCCTTTTTTTTTTTTTTTTCGAGACAGGGTTTCTCTGTGGTTTTGGAGCCTGTCCTGGAACTAGCTCTTGTAGACCAGGCTGGCCTCGAACTCACAGAGATTCGCCTGTCTCTGCCTCCCAAGTGCTGGGATTACAGGCATGCGCCACCACCGCCCGGCTCTGAGAGCCTTTTAAAAGCAAAATCCTGACTGGCTTTGAACTTGTAACCTTTTTGCCATAACCTTCTGAGTGCTAAGATTATAGTTGTAAACGAACACATCTGGCTATCTTTAATCCTCTTAGTAGAATCTTCTTAGTAGTTAGTGATAAACTAGATAGTAAGTAAAAATTAGAATTCTTGAGTCTATTTTTGTTGTTTGGTGTGTGTGTGTGTGTGTTGCTTTTGTTTGAGACAGTTTTTCTGTATAGCCTTGGTTATCCTAGAACTAGCTCTGTAGACCAGTTTGGCTTCGAACTCACAGAAATCCACTTGCCTCTGCCTCCCAGGTGCTGAGATTAAAGGCAGGCACAATTACTGCCTGGCCTAATTTTTTTTTTTTCAATTTGTTTTTAGAGGTAAGAGAGATGGCTCAGTGACAAAGAGCACCCGTTGCTTTTTTTGAGGACCCGAGTTTACTTTTCAGCATCTACATGGTGGTTCTAACAACCGTCAGTAATTCCACTTCCTAGGATCTAATTAATGCCTTTGACCTTTAGCTATGGTGCACATGTGTATACAGGCAAAACACTGACACAAATAAAACAAACAAATCTTAAAACAAATTAGGATTTACTTTTATTTTTGTTTATATATGTGTTTCTTTGAGACTATATACCACATGTGTGGGGCTCCCAGTAGAGGTCAGAAGAGGGTGTTGGATCCCTTGGAGCCAGAATTATAGGCTCCAGTCCTCTGGAAGAATAGTATGTACTTTTAGCCATTGAACCATATTTCCAGCCCTAGGAGGTCTAAATTTTAAAGCTAAAAAGAAGGTGGAGGGAGGCTGGAGAGAAGAGCATTTGTTCCCCATGTAAAGGAGCAGGGTTTAGTTCACAGCACCTAGTGACTATGTTACTTCAGTTCCAGGGATCCAGCCCTCTCCTCTGACTTTTGTAGACACCAGCTATGTACATGGTACCCATACACACATTCAGGCAAAGCACTCATATACATAAAATTTTAAAAATATATAAATTTAATGCCTGGCGGTGGTGGCGCATGCCTTTAATTTTAACACTTGGGAGGCAGGGCAGGTGAATCTGTGTGAGTTGGAGGCCAGCATTGTCTACAGAGTCCAAAGCTACAGAGAAACCCTGTCTCTAAAAATCAGTGTGTGTGTGTGTGTGTGTGTGTGTGTGTGTGTGTGTGTGTGTGTGTGTTTATGTGTGTGTTTATGTGTGTGTTTGTATGTATATGAGAATGGGTCCAGCCTAGTGGCACATGCCTTTAATCCCAGCACTTGAGAATTGGATCACCATGAGTTCCAGGACACCCAGAACTACCTGGTGACCTTGTCTCAAAAAACAACAGCAAAAAGTAATAAAATTAAGAAAGAAAGGAATTGCAGAAGAATAGGAGGGGAGCGGTGAACTGTAGAGAGAAAGAATATAATGGAAAAGATTGTTTTTCATTATAGAGATCATCATATTTAAAGAGTACATCAAGGAGCTAGAGAGATGACTCAGTATTTAACAGCATACATATTCTGTCTGCTTTCTTTTTTTTTTTTTTTTTTTTTTTTTCTGTCTGCTCTTAAAGAAAACTGTGTTTTGGTTCCCAGAACTCCTATCAGGTGACTCACAACTGCTTGTAACTCCAGCTCCAGGGGATTCAGACACTGCTGGCCTCATGTGCATGTATCCACAGATACATATAACGAAAAGTGATAAAAATTAAAATTTAAAGGATATGCCAGGCAGTGGTGGTGCGTACTTTTAATACCAGCACTTGAAAGAGGCAGAGTCAAGGGGGCTGGAGAGATGGCTCAGTGGTTAAGAGCACTGCCTGCTCTTCCAAAGGTCCTGAGTTCAATTCCCAGCAACCACATGGTGGCTCACAACCATCTGTAATGAGGTCTGGTGTCCTCTTCTGGCCTGCAGACATACATACAGACAGAATATTGTATATATAATAAATAAATAAATATTTAAAAAAAAGGAAAGAAAGAGGCAAGAGGATCTCTGGAGTTCGAGACAAGCCTGGTCTACAGAGCAAATTCCAGGACAGACAGGGCTAGCTACACAGAGAAACCTTGTCTCCACCAAAAAAATTGGAGGGTATGTGAAGATATTAATTAATGTAGTAAGTTCATGGCATAATAATAATTTTAGATTGAAATTGAGAACAAGTGAAAGTAGGTAATTTTTGTTTTTATCATTTTACTTTGTATTTTTTAGTTACGTAGAAAAGAATGTGGAGCTGGGGAAATAGCTTAGTTAGTAAAGAGTTTGTCACGCAATTATGAAGATCTAAGTTTGATCCCTAGAACCTGTGAAAAAGGCAGTCATGGTGGTGCACACTTGTAAACTCATCCAGGGAGGCAGAAACTGGCAGCTTGCCAGCCATCCTAGATAACCCTGCAGCTTCCAAGCCAAACAGAGAACCAGACCCTGTCTCTAAAAACAAGGTAGATGGCACCTTATGAACAACCTGGGGATTACCTCTGATGCAGACACATGTGGGGGTTGGGGGAGAAGAAGTGACTTAGTTATAGAAGCAGTTTGGATATTATCAAGGTAAATTCATTTGGAAGAATAATTACAGTTTTGTCTGTGAAGCAGGTACTCAAGTAGGTCAGATTGGCCTCAAAGCTTGTTGT
This sequence comes from Microtus ochrogaster, assembly GCF_000317375.1. Classification (NCBI taxonomy): domain Eukaryota; kingdom Metazoa; phylum Chordata; class Mammalia; order Rodentia; family Cricetidae; genus Microtus; species Microtus ochrogaster. The sequence goes on from NW_004949142.1 coordinate 2,145,957, forward strand.
ATGGTAAAAGATGACATTCTATTCCCGATCCTTAAGCCCCTACCTTCAAATGCCAAAATCACAGGCGTATACCACTGTGCTGGCTAACTAAATGGAAAAACATTTTTTTTGTTTGTTCTTTTTTTATTTATTTTTTCTTTTCTTTCTTTCCCAAGACAGGGTTTCTCTGTAGCTCTTTTTGTTTTTAAAGACAGGGTTTCTCTGTAGCTTTGGAGCCTGTCCTGGAACTAGCTCTTGAACTCACAGAGATCCTCCTGGCTCTGCCTCCTCAGTGCCAGGATTAAGGCATGCACCACCACTGCCCAACTCATTCGTTTTTTAGAGTCGGGCCTGGCTGCCCTGGGACCATACTGGCCCCAAACTGAAAGAGATCCATCCACCTCTGCCTCCCAAGTGCTAGAAATTAAAGATGTGTGCACAATGCCCAACATAAATGAAATATTTTTTAGAGATCATTTTTATTGATTAGTTTAATTTTTAGGAAAATCTTGGATGATGATGTGTGTGTGTTTTATGTGTGGGGCATGTGTATGGAGGCAAAGGTAGTTTTGCCTCTGTATACACCAGGCTAGCTGGACTAGCCTATAAACATCGTAGTATTCTTATGTCTCTGAGATAAAATTCCCATTTTTCAGATCAGAAAATTAACTCTCTTTTTTTTTTAAAGATATATACACATAAAGTATCCTGCTTGTAGGCCAGAAGAGGGCACCAGACCTCATTATAGGTGGTTGTGAGCCACCACGTGGTTGCTGGGAATTGAACTCAGGACCTCTGGAAGAGCAGTCAGTGCTCTTAACTGCTGGGCCATCTCTCCAGCCCTTCCCCCCCCCTCTTGTTTTTTGAGATAAGGTTTTCCCGTGGCTCTGTGTGAACTATGCTGGTCCTGAACTGCAGGTCTTCTGCCTCCACTTCCTGGGTGTGTGTGTGTGTGTGTGTGTGTGTGTGTGTGTGTGTGTGTGTGTACCTATGCCTTTAATCAGTGTGCTATATGATGTATGCCTAAACAGTTTGCTGGATCCTTCAACTTTGATGATAGAATTGTAATACAGGACAGTTATCTACCTTACTCTCCAACAGTTTGGAAATGGCTCTGAATATGATGTTTTCTTTGGAAATTTGAAGTGATCATATGTTCCCTCAATATAAATTCACTAGAAGCTACACGCTGAATTAAGTAGTAAAAAAACTTCACAAACTAACTTTTTTCTTTCTTTTTTTTCCTTTTGGTTTTTTGAGAGAGGGTTTGTCTGTGTAACAGAGCCCTTTTTGAGAGTTAGCTCTCTCTTTCTACCATGTAGAGGATCAAACTCAGGTTGTCAGATTGATGGCAAGTACCTTTACCTGGTCTCACAGTGTAGACAGGTGGGCCTCAAACTTGAGGTGTTTTTCTGTCTTCTGAGTTTTGAAATTATAGGTGTGAGCCACTGTGCCTAGTTTCCTCCTTAATTTTTTTCTTATGTTTTATTTTCTGTGTGATTTTTAGTGTTCCATCATGTATAATTTTTATTATTTGTGTATTTCTTTTGCCCTTCTTAAACTAAGTTTCTAAAGATTAGTAATTAGTGTACTTTTGCATGTTGTTTGTTGATACTTTCATGGTTTTTATTGTATGTATATTTACTGACAGAATAGCCTAGATCTACACTAATTCTTCAAGGAAGATCAGGAGCTAGTGAAATGCCTCAGTAGGTAATTGTGCTTGCTGTCAAACCTAACAAACTGAGTTTGACACCCATGACCCATAGTGGAAGGAGAGAACTGACTCCTGCAAGTTGACCACTGATCTTCATGTACACACCATGACATTCACCACCACCACCACCAATAAAGAAATAAATGAATACTTGTAAGTTGGAGGGGGAAGGGGAGGATAAGTTAGGAGCTGGGCAGGTAGGGGTGGTCCTGTGATCCCAGCACTTCAGAGGCCAAGGCAGAAGGTTCCTAAGCAAGCTGTCCTGGCTATATGACACAAACCTGGGGGTGAGGAGACTAGAACTGTAAATCATAACCCATGCCTACTTAGAGCTGATGAGGAGACAGACAAAACATACAGGTATATGATGGTGACAACTAAAGAATTGAACAACTTAACTTAGAATTTCAGTTTGTTTAACAATTCAACATGCAGAAATCTCAAGTTACAAGAATATTGAAGCAAGCAACTATTTCACATCTGGTCAACTGTATTTGCTAGTAGGTATATGAAACAGATACCTATGGATTGTTGATGTTTCTTCCATAAGAAACATTCGCTATTATTAATCTTATTTATATTTTTTATTACATTTATCTGTATGTGTTGTGTGTGTGTGTAGGTCAGAACAACCTGAAGAGATTATTTTTCTCCTCAATTGATTATCAGATACTGAACTCAGGTCATCAGGTTTGCAGTTTGCTTGCTTCACCCCCCCCCCCCCCTTTGGTAGGTTTTAGATAGACTCACGTGGCCAAGGCTTCCTTGAGTCATACTTAGTGTGTAGTTGAAGATGCCTCTAAACAATTTCTGATTATTTTGCCTCTGCTAATCTAGTGTTGAGATTACAGTTTATTACAGATTATGTATTGCTGGGGGTCAATCCCAAGGCTTTGTGTGTGCTAGGCAAACACTGTACCAACTGAACCATACCCCAAATTCTCAGGAAGATTAGAACACCAAGTAAAAAGTATAATTTAGCTGTCAGTGGTGACACATACCTTTAGTTCTAGCACTGCAGAGGCAGAGGCAGGAGGATCTCTGAGTTTCAGGCAGCCTGATCCAGAACATCTGGAGCTACACAGAGAAACCTATCTCTTTTTTTTAATATTTATTTATTATGTATACAATATTCTGTCTGTGTGTATGCCTGCAGGCCAGAAGAGGGCACCAGACCCCATTACGGATGGTTGTGAGCCACCATGTGGTTGCTGGGAATTGAACTCAGGACCTTTGGAAGAGTAGGCAATGCTCTTAACCTCTGAGCCATCTCTCCAGCCCCCAGAGAAACCTATCTTGAAAAGCAAAAATCATCATCATCATCATCATCATCATCATCATCTCAGTTTTATCAAACTGCAATAGGGAGAATAAAAAACTCAGAAGCAGCCTGGGTTACATATCAAAGTTATCTCCAGCAACAAAGAATGAAAAGATTACTACCAACATAAGTAGCAGGGGATATTATTTAGAAAAGAAAACATGTAATATCTCCTATGCACATAAGGATCTTTTTTTCCTTTTTCGAAGTTGTGAACAGTGTCACTCTGTACCCTGAAATAGCCTCAAATCAAAATCCTCCTGCCCCAGCAGCCAGAGTATGGGGATTTGGGGCATTTACCTACCACCTGTGTCCTGCAAATTTGATTTGTTGTCCATTTGTTTTGAGGTAGGGTCTTTCTAGGTATCCCTGGCTGTCTTGAATGAAACTCATTAAGTAGACCATACTGACTTTGAGTTTGCAAAGGTCCACCTGCATCTGCCTCCAAGTGATGTATGATTTTTTTTTTCTTTCTTTCTTTTTTTGGTTTTTTGAGACAGGGTTTCTCTGCGTAACAACCCTAGCTGTCCTGGAACTAGCTGTTGTAGACCAGGCTGGTCTCAAACTCACAGAGATCCACCTGCCTCTGCCTCCCAAGTGCTGGGATTAAAGGCATGCACCACCACCACCCAGTTCAGGCACATGATGATTTTTTTTTAGTTCTTTTTTCATTTGTTTGTTTTTTCTTTTCCCCTTAACATAGACTCTCCCAATGTAGACTTGACTGACCTGTACTCAGAGGACTCTTGACTGCCTCTGCTTCCTGAGTGCTGGGATTAAGACATGCACAGTTATACCTGACAAAAATCTGAATTTTTAAAAATAATCTAGAAATCCAGATTGTGTGTGTGTGTGTGTGTGTGTGTGTGTGTGTGTGTGTGTGTGTGTCTGTCTGTTTCTACCTCCTGAGTGATGGGATTAAAGGCCTGCACCACTACGGTGCCCGGCCATGAGTGTGGTGTGTATGTTTGAATGCTGTGGCGTGTGTGTAGTTAGAGGACAACTTTATGGAGTTAGTTTTCTCCTTTCACTTTTACGTAGGTTCCAAGGATTGAACTCACATAGTCAGGCTTCACAGCAAACATTTTACCTGCTGAACTGTTTTGTCAGCTACAAACACATTACTTTAGATCATAACAGTCCACCCTGATTCCTAAAGACTCATAATCAAGGATGTATTTAGTCCATCTCTTAAAAGTCCCCATAGTCTTTTAACAATCATACCACAGTTCAGAAGTCCAAAAGGTCTTCCAAGACTAAAGGGAGAAATGAGGGCACAGCAAAGAAAGGCTGGAACAAATCATGAAAATCCAGGTCCAGTGGCTGGGGCTTATGACAGAATCATCTGGGCTCCAGAGTGCTTAAGTAACCTGCTGCTGCAGGTCTGCCTCTTAGAGAGCACACAGCCTTTCTGGGCCAGCTCCATTCCATGCCTGCAATTTTCCTCTAGGGTTTTCCCATTGTTTCCATTGCAGCGGAGGCTTCACCTTCATGTGATGAGCTCTTGGGGCTGCTTTGCAGGGACTCTGATACTGCTACACATTGCCTGGTGTCAGTAGTTCTGTCCATGGAACCTCAGCACAAGACTCCTTAATTATTCAATGTACTACCATCTTTCATGCCTGCAAAACATGTACATGTACCAGGTGGTTGATGCTGATAAGATCTGGTGCTAGCTTGGGAAGTAGTCTGTCCCCCTGGACCACAGTTGTATCATTTATTCACTGTGTGCTGCTGACCCTGGGGAAATGCTTCCCCGATGATTATTTTCAAACAGGAAACTCCATGTGCCTATTAGGTTTTTAATGTTTTGTTTTTTGTTTGTTTTTGAGATAAGGTTTCACTATATAGCCCTGGACAACTTTAAGCTTACTATGTGTAGACCTGGCTGACTTGGAACGCTTGGCAGTCCTCCTGCCTCTGCACTGGTATTATAAACATGTGCCACCATATCTGGAGAAGGTCACATTTCAAAAATATTTCTGAGCAGAGTATATAGTTGATTCAGTAAAGTACTTGAAAGACCTTTAAGAGTTGGATCCTGCCGGGCGGTGGTGGCGCACGCCTTTAATCCCAGCACTCGGGAGGCAGAGGCAGGTGGATCTCTGAGTTCGAGGCCAGCCTGGTCTACAAAGGGAGTTCCAGGACAGGCTCCAAAGCTACAGAGAAACCCTGTCTCGAAAAACCAAAAAAAAAAAAAAAAAAAAAAAAAAAAAAAAAAAAAGAGTTGGATCCTTAGAACTGAGGTTGCAAAAAAACTGGTCATGGTACCCTTGTAGTCCCAGTGCTGGGGAAGCAGAGACATGTAGATCCTTTGGACTGACTAGCAAGATAGGCTACATGGTAAACTCCATGAAAGACCTTTTCTCAAAAAACAGCTTGAATAGTGCGTGAGGAACAATACTGGAAGTTGTCTTGTGGCCTTCTTAGACATGTGCACCTGTGCATAACACATGCACCTGTGTACTTGCACATACAGGTGATAATAAAGCCTTGTGAAGACTGTGGTAAGAGTTGTGTTCTGTGTAGTAATTTAAATTTATAAAGCTTGACAATTAAAAATTGCCACTTACAGGCTGTAAGAAGGCTCTAACTGTTTAGTTGTCTCTTTTTGGAGAATTGAGATTTTTATAGCCCAACCTTTTAGGGGGGACAGTCCTAAAAAGATGTACTGAAGAATTAATGGTTGTGTGTGTTGGGGAGGATAACAGTGAAAAGTACAAGAAAAGTGGTTTACATGAAACTAGAAAGTCTTCGGTGGTTTTAGAATGATCCTGACTGTAAGAGCTTTTCGTTGTGGTTATGGAACACTTAACACCCCCAGTGGTAGGAGATAGAACTGCAAGAAGCCATTTGGTTGTCAAGGTTTTTATACTAATTTCTGCTGCTGCGTCAGCTGTATAGCACCCCAAGTGTTTTCTACCATTTAGACATTAGAATTGAAGTGGAGCTGGGCAGTAGTGGCACATTCCTTTAATCCCAGTGTCCAGGAGGCAGAGGCAGGCGGATCTCTGTAAGTTCGAGGCCAGCCTGGTTTACAAAGTGAGTTCCAGGACAGCAAGGCTGTTACACAGAGAAACACTATCTGGAAAAAAACCATGGCGTTCAGGTTGTCACTTTGTAAACATATTCTTTGTTGTGGTGGTGGTGGTTCTCCTTGCTTTGCTTTTGAGACCAGGTCTCACTCTCCAGCTTTGGCTGGCCTAGAACTCACTATGTAGCCCAGGCTAACCTCAGGTTTGCTGTAGTTCTCATCCCACAGCCTCCCAAGTGCTGGTAATTCCTGGTGTGAGTCACCATGCCTAGCTCTTTTGGAGTTCTTTGATATAAACAGTATTCACATAAGGGTGGCTGGGAGATGAAGTCAGTAAAGTGCTTGTGTTGCAAGTTGCTAAAATTTGGATTCCAGTCCATGTGTATAAACATGGAGATAGAATAGACAAAGGGATCACTGAGGCTTGCTGGCTTACTAGCCAGTCTGAGAACTCTGGGGTTGTTGAGAGACATTGTCTCTATAAATAAGGTAGAAAGCCAGAGAAGACACCTGAGGTTGAACTTTAGTAATCCACATACCAGTTCAAACACATACAAAGTTCAGTCATACACAAACATATCTATGAGCATAGATACACACAATGGAAATAAAAACTTAGATCATTAGAGCTGAGCTTGTAGCTTTGTGACAAAGCAATTGAGAGTTCATGGATTTTAAACCCACTGCTACAAAAAAACAATAAGAAAAACATAAACAATTTCAGTTTATTAGCAAAACATCATTTACCATTTTTATTTAGAAAGTATGGTTATTTGGTCGGGAAGCTCACTTAGCCAGGTAGGTTCTGAATGTGGAGTAGATCTCTCCTCCTTCCTTTAATGTGTATCCCAGAACTCAAGCTACCAGCTTCCAGGGCAAATGCTCTACCCACTGAGCCAGCTAACTGTCCACAGTTCATCTTCTTATAGTTGGGCCTAGTGAAAGACACAACAAACATGTTTTTAATAATAGAAATTAAATTTTAAAAAGTTCCACACTTTGAACTGAATTTAGCTCAGTGTTTTAAAAAGAAGTTGACTCTTTGAGGGAACACAGTTTGGCTACTGCTGCTTGCCCTTAAAAAAATTTTTGATCATTACAAATTGTTACTTATTCTGTTATTTTTATGATTTATGATTTATTTTATGTGCATTGTGTTTTGCATGTGTGTCTGTGTGAGGAACTCAGATACCCTGGAACTGGAGTTACAGACAGGGGTGTGTACAGACTAAACCAGGTCCTCTGGAAGAGCAGCCAGTGCTCTTAACCACTGGGCCATCTCTCCAGCTCCTCTAAGTGATACTTTTTATGGTAGGATCAGTCATTGGCTAGAAATGAAGAAGTAAGGGATTTTTAAAAAATGGTACCACCCCTTCTTGCATATGTTCTTTGGTGTCTTTTTCCCACTGTGATTTTTCCTTGGGTGATTTTTCTTGGTTGTGTAGTCACTTTAATAATGTTATGAAATCACGTAGGCAGTGATTTCATCTTCAGATTGTTTTGTAGTTTGGATCTTTTCCATGAGTTAACTCTGGAGAAATTATAAATGAGGTTCTTTTGAGGCTGTTGTTTTTGTTGATGTTTTCTGGAATTCTTTTTCAAAGGTTGGTATAGTCATGTGTGAAGGACAGATGTTGGTGATGAAGTCTTTTAACAGGAAGCAAAGATCTGAGCAGAGCTACTTAGAGTTTTAACTCATTCTTAACAGAGTTCAGTTCTAGACTTCTGTTAACTATTTTGAAGTGGTCTTGAAGCCCCGTCAGCCAGGCTCCTTATAGTTCTTTTGTGAAAAAATTACCTGGTCGGTGTTTGGTTGATCCCATCCATTCTTTACTGTGACTTATTTAAGGAGCCCCATCTTGCACCCTGAATACTGATTTGCCAGAATGAATAAGTTAAATGAAAGATTAGAAGCTAGAGTTAGTTTTCTCCCTTTAAACAGATTGACATCCCAGCCCATCCCCACCCCTGTGTTATTGAAGAGGAGATTGTTCACGTTCTCAAGTCGCAGTAAAAAAATCTCACACCCCATCCTGACCAGTACAAAAACAGCTGCTGGAGCACAAAATGTCTTCCCTCTGTCCTCACTGAAGTCGGGGGAGGGACAAAACCCAACCAGTACTTTACCCCATCCTGTCTGCCTGCTAGAAGGCCTGTTTCCTGCCCTCATGGTTTCTGCCTAACAGACGGTGTTTCTTTTTTACAGCGTTATGATCCTGGACTTGTTGTGGTGATGGTAAACTTAGCAGTGGTAATTTTTATTTTCAGACTGAATTATTCCTTTGTCATCAGTGCACCAATATGTTAGGCTTACTCTCTGTTGTAGCCTCATCCTTCTGCTTGGTCTTTTCATTTTCCTTTCCTTTCCTTATGCAACTTGTCTGATCCTTGTTCATTGAAGAGTAATGTTAAGAAGGGATGTATCTATGTTAGAACTGCCAAAAAGAATCAGTTAGAATGTTAAATTCTAATACTGTCAAAAAACTTGATTTCCCCACCCCAGTGTAATGGGCACTAGCACTTGCTACTGCAATTTATAAATAAGTTAAAACAAACTTTGACTGCCTTAGAAGGCAAAAGTACTAATGCAGAATTTATAAACAGGGGTTTACAGAGGTAATCAATCTGTACCAAAACGTTGTTTATTCTTCCAAAATAAATTCTGACCAATCAAAAAATATTCTAAAATAAATTTCTTTGATGTTTCTTTTCAATTGTTTCATTGGACTATTTGTTTTTACCGGTAAATCCCTGATTGAGACGTTATGAAAGTGATATTGCACCTAGGAAGTCATTTTTATAACCTGTCTTTACCTTGGTCCTTTTGCTAAAGATTGCAGTCACTGCTTATTTATTATACCATTGGGCAGAAGGAGTACTGTGCTTTCATCGTATTTGACTGGCAGTCTGGGAAAGATCTAATAGAAGACTGTGCTCTAGAAAGTTTTTGTTATTACTTGGGTGGGGTTTTTGTTTTGTTTTTAACTATGAAGATAATTGCTTGTTTTCTGTTTATTAAAAACAATAATGGGATCTTATTGATAAGCAGTTAAACTTCTGAGTGTCAATAATAGAATATTGTTGACAAGTAGTTAAGCTTCTGGGTTTGTTTTTCAGTATGATTTAAAGATGAAAAATACTAATTCCATAAATATATAGACCAGATGCAAGTGTTGCTGGTTATTTTCTTTTTTCTTTGGGATCCTAACAAACCAATTATTCTAAAATTTTTTTCTTTGATAATATCTAAGATTTAGCCTGACAAAACTTGAATTTCTTGCCCAAAGGTATAATATATGTATATATATGTGTGTGTGTGTGCGTGCGCGTGTATTACAACAAAAATAAAATAAAAAAAAAACAATTGTTTACACCAGTCTGAGTGAAATGATGAGGGAAGTAAACATTGTGTTTTTTCACTAAAGGTGTACCTGGGTAAGGTAAGTCCTTTTCAGTTACATCACAATGAAAGCGCAAATTGTGATGTAAAACAGCTATGGTAGTAAAGTGCTTGTCTGCCCCATTTGCTTTGTTTGGCTGGTTATGAGTGGATTAAATATATATTTTCAAAAAAATCTCCAGCATAGATCAATTAGTCGAAAGTCAATTTTCTTCGCAACTAGTCCTTTTCACAGCTTACCAATAACCATCCCTAGCCAGTGGTAAATTCACTCTACAGAATGCGACCTCAGGCACCAGTTTTAAAATAAAACCAATCTTGTCCCTAAGGGCAAGTAGCTGTTGTTTTTATTTAAATTTCCATTGGGTTAGAAAAGATCTTTTGAAAAATATTTTTTATAAACATACTGAGTTATAATTGTATTGGTTTCCTTTGTTTTCAATGTTCTCTTTTCCCCCCATTCAAGCATTTAAGATGTTCATCACCAGTTTTAAGGGATGACAAGGAGATGTTGGCAGAAATTTGTTCTCATTGCTACTTGGGATCCTTTAAGAGCTTGTGCTGGTCAAGGTGTCAGTAATCCCTATATTTGGGAGCTTCAAGGTCATCCTCACTTATATAGTGAGTTTGAGGCCAGCCTGGACTACAGTCTTATAAAAACAAACAGAAAAAGAAACTTCTAAAGTTTTTGTGATAAACTTGCTGGTGCCATTGACATTTCCCCCATTCATTTGCTTAGTTTTGCCATAGTTACCTGGAGTTCTCTCCAGCTAAGAGGTCAACTAAAAATGGTTGGTTGGGATTAATCCAAGAAAGGAAGGATTGGATGTAAGCTGTGAGAATGGCTTTTGTTTGGTTCACTGTAGCTTTCTGGTCTCTGCACTCCAAGGCAAGATCTAACCACCCAAACCTAATGTTTAAAGTGAGCTGTTGGCCCAATTATATGCCTCAACTTGATTCTGTGTTCCTTTACAGGGAGAACAGACCCTATTCCAATCGTTGTCAAGTATGATGTCATGGGCATGGGTCGCATGGAAATGGAGGTAAAAGTGGTCTCATTAAGCAAATTTAATTTTATGGGATATATAAAATCGGCTTTCATTTCAAACTTATATCAGTATAAGCATATATTTATCAGGTGAACATAATTTTAATTTTTCTCTGATCAACTAAAAATATATTTTATATTTTCATTTTGTGCTATTTTTGAAGCACAGAAGATGTAAATACTACCCCCTGTTTTAACTGAGGTGTAAACAATGTGTTTTCTTAGTATCGTACAGAAAGACCAGGTCAGACTCTGGACTTGTTTTAATAGACAGTGTTGCTTTGTGCTTAAAACACTTGTGTGGTAGAAGCTCTGCCCATGTAGAGTTGGTTACAGCTATTGTCCGCGATACTGTCTTATTATCTGAAATATGGGTGGTGAATATTCAACGGAAGTCTTGTTATCAATAGTTGGGTCTGTTAGACCTGTCAGGAAAGAGGTTAAGGACTGAGAAAACATAAGTTTCTTGCTTTCCAACACAGCATTACGCTTATGTAAATGATATTTTTGTAGCTAATTCTGGGACACTTTAGGAAAAAGAATAAATATATCTATTTTTGTCAAGTTGGATTATGCCGAAGATGCTACCGAACGGCGTCGTGTCCTAGAAGTAGAAAAAGAAGACACAGAAGAGCTGAGACAAAAGTACAAGGTACCTTGAGCAAAGTCATTGTTGTTTGAGAATGTCCACACAGAGAAGAGGTGTTTGTTTTTGGTGAAAAGGGTTCCTTGAAGCTGGGTGATGGTGGCGCACGCCTTTAATCCCGGCACTCGGGAGGCAGAGGCAGGCGGATCTCTGTGAGTTCGAGACCAGCCTGGTCTACAAGAGCTAGTTCCAGGACAGGCTCCAAAACCACAGAGAAACCCTGTCTCGAAAAAAAAAAAAAAAAAAAAAAAAAAAGGTTTCTTGAGTGATAGCATTTGTCTACATTTGCTGGTGATTTGCATTAATCTCAGTTTGCAGTTACTTTTTATTTTCTCCTGCAGTAAAATCTGTGTTGGAAAATTGTGTTGTGTTTGAAAATACTAGTCCCAGGTAGGAAATACAAAGAAGTCAAGTAGTAGCAGCAAAACAGACAAAACAATAAAAAAGGGAGTAGGAATCCTTGGAGGCTTTCCTTTTTAAAAAGGAAAAGGATGAGGGTATTTTTGTGGAGCAGGAATTCATTTTATGTAATGCCACAGTGTGCGTAAAATCTAAAGAACAACTTCCCAGAGTTGGTTCTTTCCACCCAGAGATCAGACTCGGACTCTGTCTTGGCAACAGGTGTCCTTCCCTGCTGAGCCATCTCACCAATCCTGAATGAGGTATTTTATTGTAATTTAAGAATTTTTGGGCTGGAGAGATGGCTCAGTGGTTAAGAGCACTGCCTGCTCTTCCAATGGTCCTGAGTTGAATTCCCAGCAACCACATGGTGGCTCACAACCATCTGTAATGAGATCTGGTGCCCTCTTCTGGCCTGCAGGCATACACACAGACAGAACATTGTATAAATAAATAAATATTTAAAATGGGGCTGGAGAGATGGCTCAGAGGTTAAGAGCACCGACTGCTCTTCCAGAGGTCCTGAGTTCAATTCCCAGCAACCACATGGTGGCTCACAACCATCTGTAATGAGATCTGGTGCCCTCTTCTGGCATGCGGGCATACATGGAGGCCAAACACTGTGTACATAATAAATAAATAAATCTTTAAAAAAAATTTTTTTTTCTTTTTCTTTGGTAATTACACTCAGCCCTGAAGCACAGGTTTATCTCTTTATTTCTCCATGTGGGCATGAAGTTGGATTCTTTTTGGTTTTTGGGACAGGGTTTTTCTGTGTGACAGCACTGACTATCCTGGAACTTGCTTTGTAAACCAGGCTGGCCTTGAACTCATACAGATCCTTCTGCCTCTGCTTCCCGAATGCTGGGATCACATGTATGCCTGATGTCCTCAGAGTTCAGAAAAAGGCTTCAAATACCCTGGAACTGAAATTACAAATGACTAGGAGCCACCATGTTGGGATCTGGGAACAAAACCTTGATTCTCTTTAAGAGCAACCAGTGCTTTAAAATATTGAGCCATCTCTCTAGTCCACAGTAGTTTCTTTTTATAAGGGACTATTCATAACAAACTGCAGTTTGGAACAAGCATATAAACGTTCAGGAAACTTTCCTTTCAGGATATTATAGTATGTCCAATTTCTGTCATAAAATGGGCAAATTAGAAGATAAAAATAGATCTTATTAAGGTTATCATGCAGAAATGATGTTTTTGTTGTACTTAAGCTGAAAATGGGAAAGGGGGATTTAAAAAAATATGTTCTGTCATTTAAAGGGAAAGTAAAGCCATAGCTTGCCTACTCAAGGACCTATTGAAGATCTTTCAAAATCTCATTGCTTTGAAGTGCCTATAAATTTAGCCTAGGTATCTAGACTTTTCATTAGTATGGAAAAGAGAAAGGGGGGATATACTAGTCAGAGTCTTTGTCAGTCTTGGAAACCAAAGATCTATTATTTTCTTCCATTGTTAAGATAGATAACAGATGAGAGAAATTAAATAAGATAGCTATAATTTTACAGACTTAAAGATGAAAAAACAACAAAGATTGAGGTGATAGCATACCTATAAGGACTCCTGAAATCCAGGATATTCAGACATAGTGGTGCCTGCCTGTCTTCCTAGCATTTAAGAGGCAGAGCAAGGTACTAGACATGACAGCACACACTTGTATTCCCAAGCACTTGGCGGGGGAAGGTCACAGGTTCTAGTACAGCACTTAGGGACGCACAATGAGACTGTCTCAGTAACGAAAAAAGGTATTTAGGAGATGGTTCACTATGTAAAGCACTTACTACAAAAATTGGATGAACTGAGGTCATCTTACAAAATGCCAGATGTAGCAGTGCGTGTCTGATTTCAGTGCTCAGGTGGAGAAATAGGGGCAGTGACAAGATGATCCCTGGAAGCTTGTGGACCATATAGACTGGTGACAAAAGAGAGGCCTGCCCCAAACAAGGTAGAAGGTGAGCCTAGGCACCCAAGGTTGTCCTGACCTTCTTACACTCAGCATACCTAAGCATGCTCCACATTACACAAACAAAACAAATACTTTTAATATTGTTTTTAATGTCTAGAGAAAGAGCTCAGTGCTTAAGAGCACCCAGAGGACCTGGGTTCAATCCCCAGCACCCACATGGCATCTCATAACTATCTATAACTCTAGGGGATCGAATGCTCTCTTTTGGCTTCCACAGGCACTTCATGTAGGTGAAGCCTCAAGACATTCAAATAAACACTCATACATATGAAATTAAAAAAATGAAACTTTTAAAAAACAAAATGGAAAATTTGAAGATTTCTTGCTGGTGTTTTGAGATTTGAGTGCTTTCTAAGCTCACTTTTATTTTATTTTCTTATTTTTTTTAATTTGCCTATTTATTTATTTGGTGGTGGTGGTTGTTTCAAGACATGGTTTCTCTGTCTAACTCCAGCTGTCCTGGAACTCAACTCTGTAAACCAGGCCGGCCTCACACTCAGAGATCTGCCGGCCTCTGCCTCCTGAGTGCCAGGACTAAAGGCATGTGCTGCTGCTGCCATTTGGCCCACACCCAGTTTTAAACTATTTTTTTTCTTGAGTTCTGGGAATAATCATGTCAGGTTTCCTCTCTTTATGATAAATTACACTGATTAATTTTTTTTTTAATGTTGAACCTTGAGTCCTTTGGATAGATCTTACTTCTCTTGCTGAGTAATCCTGTTTAGTATATGCTCTATTCCAGTTACTGGTTTAAAAGTAAAATATAGTGACATAATGGTGCTGGGGAGATGGCTTAACAGTTAATGACTCCCACTAGTCTCAAAGAGGACCTGGATTCAATTCCCAGTACCTACATGGCAACTCACAACTGCCTCTAACTCCATTTCCAGGGGATCTGAGCTCCCTCTCTAGGCCCTGGTCAGCTTAGCACTCACTATGTACTAAGGATAGCTTTGAACTCAAGGAAGTCTTGTCAGCCTACAGTGTGTTATGGGCATGTACCAACACTGTGCCTGGTTAAAATTGTGCCTTATATTGAATCTAGTTGGTTTTTGGTTAAGGACAAAATAGAGAATGGTTTTGTCTACCATATTGCCAAAAATGAAATAAAATTACACTCTCTTGAACACTTGTTAATACATATATAAAGTGTTACCCTACCAAATTGCCCCTTGTGTTTTATCCTGCATTTATCAGTGCCATTGAATTTTACGGAAAGTTATTTTTTTCTTTCTGCTTGAGTAATAGCTGTCTAAATCCTATGGAGTTTATGTCTTGTTTGTATTTTGTGATTCTTAACAGGATTACGTTGACAAAGAAAAGGCAATCGCCAAAGCCTTAGAAGATCTTAGAGCCAACTTTTACTGTGAACTCTGTGATAAACAGTATCAGAAACACCAGGAATTTGACAACCACATTAACTCTTACGATCATGCACACAAGCAGGTAAGGAGTAACTACTTGGTGTCAAGGAAAAAGATTCTTGTTATAACTGTTGATGTTTATGAGTGTGATGGGTTTCTTGTGTCAACCAGTTTGTACTTTTGGCTACCTGATACACTAGCTCCCATTTACCATGGGAGCTGTTCCAACATAGATACCCTCTTCTCCCTGCCACTCCATCACCATTTTAAGTAAAATAATAAATTGTGAGTTTCTTAAACCTTAGGTAATGCTTGTGATTTTGATTAATTTTTAATTTTTTGTTTTTAATGTGGCGATTGAGCCGAGGACCACTGAGAGAGCTTTATGTCAGTTTTTCTCCTTCTCTCAACATTTTAGACTTGTGGTCTTCTGAACCTGTGAGTGTAAGAGTTTGGTTACTATTTCCTGTCAGCAAGTCATCTTGTTATCCCATATTCCTTGGAAAATGACTGAATCCTGATGACAATCAAAGTAGATATGCTGTGTCTTAGTAACAGCAAACCCTTCTTGTCTCAATTAGAGTTTCTGTGTGGGGAAACGCCATGACCAAAAGCAGCTTGGGGAGGAAAGGGCTTATTTTCTAGGTCACAATTCATCACTGAAGGAAGTACGAGCAGGCAGGTACCTGGAGGTAGGAACTGATTCAGAGGCCATGGAAAAGTGCTGATTGCTGGCTTGTTTCTTGTGGCTTACCCCGTTTGCTTTCTTATAATACCCAGGACCACCTTCTTGGACTCTTGGTAGTTACTTCACTTAAATTGCTTTCAGACAAGCAAGGTCTTGCTAAATGGTTCAGGAACTCCCTATGTAGACCAAGCTGATCTTGAGCTTGGGATGGGCCCTTCTGCCTACCCCACATATACCCACCCAGTGTTAGGATTGCTGGGCTGTCCCCAGCTCTCAAAGTTGCTTTTTAAGAGGAAAGATTTTTTTATACAAAATATTTAGAAGTGCTGAACCAATAAAATTCATATTGACATTAATACCTCAGTGACATAGCTGCCAACTTAAGTGTAGTAGAAATTGTTATAGCGTTCATTCTTAGATTTTGACATTCTCATTCATTGTCCTGTATACTTTATGTTGACTGATCTGCTTCAGCACTCTTATCAGTTACAGGAGTTAGCAGCTTGGAAATAACTCCCCAAGGGGCACTTGGCAATTGTTGTCTAGATACACTTCAGGTTGCCTTGTCTAGGAGGTGATACTTTGGGGATCGAGTTGAGTGGGATTCAAAGATATTGTTGAATATCCTATAATACACAACACCCCAAAATAAAGACTCAGAAGTGTGATCGCTGTTGCTGAGGTTAACTATTGGAAACTTTCAAATATATGAGCTATTTCACTCTTGCTTAGCACAAATTATAATCATTTTACATCTCTGGTTATCATAAACATTTATAAAGAGCTCATCTAGATCCAAAATGTATACTTAAATTGTTTTTAGATGACCAAAATAAAATATAAAATTAAAAATTTGGGGATCTGAAGAGATGGTTCAGATGGTAAAGCACTTGCTGTGAAAGCATGAGAACTGGGTTGGATCTCTTAGAGCCATGGAAAAATCAGGTAGGTGTAGTGGCACGGATGTAATCCCAGGAGACAGGACTCCTGGGAGCAAGTTGACTAGCCAAAATGATGAGAGACCCTGACTCAATATGTAAGGCGGGAAGTGATTAGGGAAGACACCCTCTATCATGCACATATACCTTAGACACATAATACTCCACCCCAGTTTTTTTATCCTGAGAATTGGCAGATTGTTCAGTGAGTAATGCGCTTGTAGCACAAGCATGATACTGTGGATTCTGATTGGCAGCCTGCACTGTTAGTTGCTGTGGTGGAAAGGCAGACAGAATTATCCCAGGATTTCCAGCCAGCCTCACTTATTAGCAGTTTTAATGAGAGATCGTGTCTCAAAAAATAAGGTAGGAGGTGATAAAGACAATTTATACCAACCTAGTATCCATATGTGCATACATATACATGCATGCATAATATATATATTATGTATATACATATATAATACATATAATTATGAATTTCTTGCAGAAAATTGATGAGTACTGTCCACTAATACATGTTTGAGAGCCCTGGTTTGGAAAGGTCTTTAGCTGTATCATTCACAAATGCATGTCAGTTCATTCTTTCACCTGAGTTAGAAGTGCACTTTACATATTAAAAGAACCTTAAGCATAAGCCATAGGCCTGAGACCTGCGTTTTTAGGAGGTAGAAGCAGGAAGATTTTGAATTTAAAGCCAGCCTGGGCTACATAGAAAGATGTTTCTGTCTCTAAATACAAAAGAACAGTAGTATGTATGACTTTTGAGTTTTTTGTTAGAATGTTACTCGCTTTGTTGAAAAGTAGACCATGTCATCTTTCTTCATATTCTTGTCTTTCTACAAATTGTAGAATCTCAAAACAGCACAAAAGAAGTCTTAAATTTTTACTTTACAACTCCAACTGTTCTCTGCTCAAATTCCTTCTTTCCTATCTCTTTTCTCTTTTCGAGAGAGGGTGTTAATTGTAAAACAATGCTGGCCTTGAACTTGTGATCCTCCTGATTCTGCCTCTAGCCTGCTGTGGTTAAAGGCTCATCTCGCCTTCCTGACCAGTATTTAAAATTTGTAAAGAGCTATTTGTTGACTTTGGTACAGCACGGGTAACTAATAGCGATAGGAGATAGGATCATGTGTTTGAGTCCTCCTCAGTGGGCCTGCCACTTTTCCAAATTGGTGCTCTAAAATTATAAAGGCCCCTGTGCTGCCTTCTAGCAAGACACAGGATTATTATGACGGAGCTCAAAGGTAAGTACTCTACTCCATGTTAGTTATTCCTAGCTTACATCTCCCATCAAATTGTCATCATTAAAACTTTGGAGAAAGGCTTTATTAGTGATAAACTAAAATAGGCAGGTCCTGGGAAGTACTCTTAAGGTCCAATTTCTAAAAAATTAAGCAACATGGTTACTTACCTTTGTGATTTTTTTTTTTTTTAGAGAGTGGGAGAAGAAGGTGTTAAATGCCTCTATTTGCTAGCTTTTCTCAAATTTTCTAAGATTTTGTGATGTAATTAATACAGAAATATTGAGACGATGCTTAAGATTTCTGAATGTAAAGTTAGGCATTGCGATTCTAATTCTTGTGCTCTGTTTTATTACCTTTGAAATCTCCAGTGATGAGGCCAGCCATCCTTGAAGAAAGAACCCAGTGTATGAGTACTTACTGAGTTCTGACATGCCTGAGTGCTCAGTAAACATTAACACTGATCGTAGTTGTAGGCTACAGTTAAATTCAAAATGAAAGGTTTTTCCAGCCCCATTTCCCTGCCCTTTTAATTATCTTACGTATCTTTAAAAAAATGTTTGTCTGCTGATAGATAGATGTAACCTCAAATTCAGACCACAGGGGATCTTCTTCCCAGAGTGAGTCTGTAGCAGTGCCTTATTAGTGATCGCTCGGGTGGAGGGGTAGCCCAGCGCAAGTGTTGTGTTCAGAGCCCTGTTTGCTCTTCGGTACTGCAAACAAACAAAAAAGTAGAGTCTAGCCGGGCGGTGGTGGCGCACGCCTTTAATCCCAGCACTCGGGAGGCAGAGGCAGGCGGATCTCTGTGAGTTCGAGACCAGCCTGGTCTAC